>NC_056737.1:973350951-973403451 GCF_019279795.1 Protopterus annectens | reverse complement strand
TGCTTGCATTCAACAATTCAACAAAATTAATTACGTCATCGTAAGTGTCTTCCCTTAACATAAACAAATCATCCACGAGGCGTCTGTAGAAAATAACTTGCTTCCAAGTTGCTGATTTCAAGAACGTATCATATTCCCATTTAGCCATTATAAGATTGGTGTAACTGTTGGCCATTGACGTACCCATGGCCACACCCTTTTTTTGTAAATATAGCTGCTGTTCAAATAGGAATACATTATTCTCTAATATAATTTCCACTAACAGAGCAAGCAAATCTGTAGAATTTTGTGCCATTGTAATATATTCAGTCAGATACATTCTTAACATATCCAAACCCACATTGTTAGGTATCACAGTAAAAAGTGATTGTGCAGCCAGTGTGACAAACCATATATTGCCCAAATCCCTTACCTCCAGATGCATCAGATGCATAAAATCAAACAAGTCATTTTAAAAAATGTTTAGAATATCTAGGAATATAGGAGTTGTTGTCAACTATGGGTTTTAAGGACTTTTCTGCCTAAGTGGACATGGTCTCAGTGCACCATCCCCACCCAGAAACTGTGGGCCTGAAGGGTGGTGTCACTGGATCCTTATGTAATTTTGGAAGTCCATTCATGATGGCAATAATGGGCGTATCAATGATAAAAAACTCAAATAATTATTGTGAAATGTCTCTACTTAACAGACATTCATACAGTGTACTATATATTCTATTTTGTATTAATAAAATAAAATTTGTATCAACTCGTTCATATACTTTTTCATCACTTAACATATCAGTCATAGAATTCACATACAGTTGTTTGTCCGATTACTACCACTGGGCCACCTTTGTCCGCTTGTTTTATAACTATAGTCTCATCACATATCAGTCATAGAATTCACATACAATCGTTTGTCCTTTACTACCACTGGGCCACCTTTGTCCGCTTGTTTTATAACTATAGTCTCATCATTCTCCAAACATTTCAGTGCATTCCATTCTTCAGCAGTTCAGTTAGTTCTGTTTTTATGCTTTTTATCAAAAGCTTTATAAGTCTGCCTCACACAGTTTATAAAAAGTTTCCACGACCGGATGGCTCTTGGGAACAAAAGTACTTGGTTTTCTGAATACTTTAAATCATTAACAGAATTGGTATTGTTAAATATAGTTTTCAACGTAACAGATCTAACAAATAATTTTAGATCAACAATCACATCAGTAATGCTCACATTTTGTGTTTATATAAACAATAGCCCTTTTCCGGGCAATGTATATTCAGAATCACTTAAATGTTTGGAAGAAATATTCCAAACTAGGGAGTTACCTTCTTTTGCCAGATCTTTTTGAGTGTTTGAGCTTCCTTCATGTCTCCTTGGAACTTATGCTTCATTCTACCCCTGCTTTGTGACCTTTCCCTGGACTGCCGCATCGCAGAGGCCCCTTTTGCAGATAAACAGTTTGGAATGTTTAAGGGCTCATTGCACAATGTTTGTTTCCTGCTACTACCTTTATCATTCTCCCTCCCTGTCGTACTAGCTGGTTGTCCCCTGATTTCTTCACATATCTAAATGTATTAGCTTCAAACATAATGCAAAAAATGACTAATGATGCAATGTTAATAACTTAGGCAGCAGAGAGTAGAAAGGGTTGTTGCAAAACGTAAGGAGCCTATAACAAGAAAAATAACCAGAGACCTATAGAAATGTAGTGGTAACACTTTTATCAAAATTGTTTAACAATCTGCTTTATTTGCCTAACGAAGACACAATATGTGACATATGATTCCTGTTATTTGTACTAGTGTTAAGTACTTTTACATATGCAGTAAGATCTCATGCCATTATGTATACCATTTGTTTGACAAACCTCTCATGTGGCTAAGTATTTGTGGCCCTTGAGCATACATTCCTAGCATTCCGCAGCAGTTGGCTCATGTCCTTAAAGTAGTCAGTGTCCTTTTTTTCATGGGCAGAAACTTGAAACTCATACAGACATAAACAAGCTCCTTTGGCAGGCAACATTGTTGAAATCTGAGGCCTCAGTCTGAAAAGCAAATGGGTTTGGCAAACTAATGTAGGGAAGCTGTGATGTCTTAAAGAACTATCTCAGTTGTATTAGCAAATCTTTTTTTGCATCCTTTGTTTCACTGAAATATTTTTTCAGGATCCTAAAATATTTATTAGTGGTTCTTACTAAAATATAAGTTTCAAAGTCTTAGAGTTAAGAGTGACCCCTCCTTTATTACCCCTCGTTTATTACCTTGAAGTTCTAGAAGTGTAAAAGGTGATTTCCAGCTAGTGTGTTCTATGTGTTTCAGCTTTATGAGACAGTTAATCTGAAGTATAAAATAATGCATTTCTTTATTTCATGGCATTCCTTATAAGTTGCACACCTCATATTTTGAAACATTTTGTTCTAGGCTAGAATAAGCATTCTGTTTTATTTCTTCTTACTTTCATTGCCATCAGAAATACTGAATATTTAGTGATTTTAACTTTTCCTTATAAGGGCTGATGTAAAATATACAGTAGTGTAATTATCCTTTTTAGTGCTGTATCCATCATGAGTACCTGTGTTGGCTATGGTGGTGCAGTGGTTAGCATTATCACCTCACAGCAAGAGGTTCTCAGCTAGAGTGCCCTCTGTGTGGCATCTGCATATCCTCCCTGTGGTTGAGTGAGTCTTAGAGACATGCAGGTAGGTGAGCGTGTGCCTTCTGTGAAGGTTGGTTGACAGGCTGGCAACTTGACACAGTAAAAACTCCACTGCCAATCTGTGGACTGGTTATCCGCTGTGGCGACCCCTAACTGGAGAAACTGAAAGACATTGCTGTCCATTCTGAGTATTTGCAGACACCTCACTCCTTATAGCTGGACATTCTTCAATAGATATGTCTTGACCAATATGACTTGGAATTTGTTGTTTTAATGTAGCCAGTAAGTTATCATTCAAAAGCAGCTGACACAATAGTGCAGTGTTTGTGAGTGTCATCGAAATGTTATTTTAAACTTATATCTTTATATGATATTTGTCAGTCTCAGAGTCAGAAAGAATAAGAAGTGGGGCACAGGAGAGTAAAGTCATCTGGGGCACAGGAGGGTAAAGTCCTCTGGGACATAGGAGGGTAAAGTCCTCTAGGGCACAGGAGGGTAAAGTCCTCTGAGGAATAGGAAGGTAAAGTCCTCTAGGACATAGGAAGGTAAAGTCTTCTGGGACATAGGAGGATAAAATCCTCTGAGGAATAGGAGGGTAAAGTCCTCGGGGACATAGGAGGGTAAAGTCCTCTAGGGCATAGTCCTCTGGGACATAGAAGGGTAAATTCCTCTGAGGAATAGGAGGGTAAAGTCTCTTGGGCATAGGAGGATAAAGTCCTCTGGGGCATAGGAGGGTAAAGTCCTCTGAGGAATAGGAGGGTAAAGACCTCTGGGACATAGGAGGGTAAAGTCCTCTGGGACATCGGAGGGTAATGTACTCTGAGGAATAGGAGGGTAAAGTCCTCTGGGACATAGGAGGGTAATGTTCTCTGGGGCATAGGAGGGTAAAGTCCTCTGGGACAAAAGAGGGTAATGTCCTCTGGGGCATAGGAGGATAAAGTTCTCTGGGACATAGGAGGGTAAAGTCCTCTGAGGAATAGGAGGGTAAAGACCTCTGGGACATAGGAGGGTAAAGACCTCTGGGACATAGGAGGGTAAAGACCTCTGGGACATCGGAGGGTAATGTACTCTGAGGAATAGGAGGGTAAAGTCCTCTGGGGCATAGGAGGGTAATGTTCTCTGGGGCATAGGAGGGTAAAGTCCTCTGAGGAATAGGAGGGTAAAGTCCTCTGGGACATAGGAGGATAATGTTCTCTGGGACATAGGAGGATAATGTTCTCTGGGACAAAAGAGGGTAATGTCCTCTGGGGCATAGGAGGTTAAAGTCCTCTGAGGAACAGGAGGGTAAAATCCTCTGGGACAAAGGAGGGTAAAGTCCTCTGAGGAATAGGAGGGTAAAGTCCTCTGGGGCATTGAAGGGTAAAGTCCTCTGGGACATAGGAGGATAAAGTCCTCTGCATAACAGTGCAGGAGAATTTGTCGTCTACCCCTTCCACATAATGAAGAGCTGAAGAATTACAATAAAGCACAGTTCAGTCAGTCATTCTTGAGCAAATGGACTTCAGCTCATAGTTCACCACTAAGGTAACATACGTCCCTCTGACTTTTATAGGGGCAATGCCTGGTGCAACATTTCAGAGGCATCCTTGCTCCACAAAAATCCTAAAAATACTTGCCAAGTATTTTGGTTATCTCTAAGCACTTTACGTTCAAGAAGTTTTAAAACATTACTGGCTACAATTTTTCTTTTTCTACCAGATGGTCACAAAAATATAACATCACTTTGCTGGTGCACTGCCCTTGGATTTATGCTTCCCAATCCCATTTACCTGATATCTGCATATTTTGTGCAGAGCTATACCTGCTGTGTCACTGGCTGTTCACTAGGATTTCTATATTTACCTTTCTTTCTTTCTTACCACTTTACTGAAATGTTTTCAGTGTTACAAATATTTTTTTTGTTTGTTTTTGACCTCACTGCCTGCCTATCATTAGCCCCTCCCAACTAATTAGCCCATTCCACCCCCACACTGGAGTAAGAGTCACATGGAGATGCTATCATTTAGGCAGCCATCATGGATAGTTTGGCTAATTTTCTTTTTATGCCATACCAACCCACTATGTATGTCTGGATCATGAGGGAAGGAGGCAATAAATGGACTCATAGTACAGGTCATCCCTCTCTTTCACAAAGGGCATTGCCTGCAAGCTGCCTAGTCCTCCTTCCTTGAGCACAGGAAGTGGTTTCCCAAAGAAATAGTACTGCTCTATCTGCTCTGCAAATGCTCACATGCAGGCTCCCCCCAGGCAGAGACAAGAGGGTCATGGTCCTTCACTCTTCCCCTTCCTGCCTGGATCCACCAGAGCCAGGACCACTAATTGAAGCACTGCTGAATGGATCATATTCAGGGCTCCATCCCACAGCACCACAGAACTTTGGTCATTTACAAATCTTACTGCCATCTTCCAAGAGATCTATGTCAAAGCACTGAATGGCCAAATTGTCAAAACTTGTATGATCGAGTCCATATTGTTGACAATTCAGTCCATTAACAAACAACATAAACCCAAAGAAACACAAACAGTGCTTTTGTAGGGGTCAAGACCCCCACACCTCCTGCTAATTATATATACCAACTCTGAGACTGCACTGCAATGGGAAAAGGAGCAAATTCCCTGATCCCTTCTGTACCATGATCTCAGTCAGAACAGTTTGACAGACTGAATTATCAACCGTATAGTCTCAACCATATGGGCTTCAACATTTTGGCCATTTGATACTTTGACATAGACCCTTACCATTCATTGATCGAAAGTCTGTGAGCAAAGATGCAATGAACAGTAAGTCCACTTCTTGTCTTAATCCTTACCAGTGGATGCATAAGTTAGACATATGCACAATAAGTGGTGATCAGATCATCTCATGTTTGCAAGACAAATTTACCTTCAAAAAGCATTAGATGTTACAAAAAAAGTGCCAATTAAAATGGAAGATTTATGCAGATTAGCTGAACAGTGCAGGTTTGCAGGAGGAGTTGTGGTGCATCTGTATGAAGTGATAGGTTTCTGCATGACATATGTGTATTCAAACGAGATTGTTGCCTTAAGGAATATTTAAAAATTAAATAGGCTCTCAACACACTTGTATCAATGAAAACAAACAAACAAAAAAAAGGGAAATAACTTACAACAACAGAAAGACATTTTGTTATTTTTGTCGCAGTTCCCTTACAAACCTTGTAACCCAGCCACCCATTCTTTCCCTGTGGCAGGAGCCCTACTCTCCATGTGCTCCATGAGGCAACAGCAAGGCAAACCAGGAGCAGAAGGTGTATCTGAAACCCTAACATCCTCTCTGCAAATGCCCTTAACATTCAAAGGGTATGACATTCAATGGGTCGATGCTGTGTATGCTCATGCCTCAGAGTACAATGATCAAAGGCCCTGCCCCCTTTCAGACAATACTAAGTGTGTGATTCCCCCATCTTCACTGAGGATTTAACCACAGAGAGCTTGTGTAGACGCATACTTCACTCCTCTGCTCCCCAAAAGAGGTGAGAAGGCTAAGCCTCCCCATTCCCATTCATCTCTTTCACCCCATGCCAGTTCTTCTAACAAGTATTTGAGCTACTAATTGAAGCTGGGTCACCAGGTTCATAGCCAGAGCATTCTCCCTCAAAGTCAACTACAGCATAAAACGTTTTATGCTGTACCAACTCGTAACAACTGTAGTAAAATTCATAACACTTTGCTTTTTTTTTCATAAGCCCAGTCTTTGCAAGGGTTGACCTTAGACTTGGCTTAACCTTTCTGGTGCTTCACTGAACCTGGAGCTGATGTCAGCATATCAAATAACCCTCCCTCCATAGTGCCATCTTCAGTCTGTGGAACTACATCATCTTTACATCAGTCATTGGGAGTATTAGTCATCCTACATTGTTGGGGTGATCCAGCATCCATTTTAACATACACCGTAAGCCATCCATTATGGTTGGAGTATGGCTGTGCTCATCTGTTATGGTTTAAGTATGCCCTTGGCCATCAGTATTTGCTGGGTACACTATTGTAACTTAATCCCCTTTCAACTATATTCTTGGTCATTCATTAAAGTTATGATATGGCTATTTTCATCCATACTTTTTACAGTATATCACTGGTCATCTAAACAGCTTTTAAAAGCATAATTGTCTTGTAGCAGGAAATGAACCTTCTTGAAGCTAGGCAGTTTATATTTGATCCATATACATCAGCTGCACACCTTTTAGGGCTTGATCTTTAAACAGTTTGCCTAAGTTCCCAGTTATCAGTTCTATAGTCGTGTGGTAGCACATTCTGGCCAGTACTGAAATTTCTGGTTGATTTATCATTTATTTTCTGAAGCTACTTGTTTTGTCCTTGTTTCTTAATGTTCCATTTATTAATTCAAAGTATACCATAAGTTCTAGCTTAAGAGTATCTTTTGGCAGGGGGGATAATGGCTGCATGTATCATAATTAAATATGTAAAAAGAAAATTATCTTAGTCCTTTTTATCAGGATGCATTACTTTGGTGGTTTTCTCATAAATTTATGTGAATATTTAAGTAAACCACTACGTTCATCAGTCTTTAAGAAAATAACAAATAAACATTTTGTCTTATTCTTCATGAAAGAAAGAAAAGACAAAGTGATTTTTTTAAATGGAATTAGGATACCTTAGGAGGGGCAAGGGATAGACAACAGAATTCAGTAGGAAGAGGTGGAAGGGGAAATGGTTGCACTAAATGAGGATGAGGCACAAGGACCAGAGGAGCTGCCTCACAGAGACCTCAAAAGTTTGGCTGGTGTGTTTAGACCTGTTGATGGAGATCTTCAACAGACCACTAGGAAGTGAGGGATCTCCCGGAGACTGGAAGATGGCAAAACGATGCTCTTGTATAAGGGATGGGGTTGGAAAATCTAGGAAATGATTAGCCACTTAACCAAATGGTGGCAAGAAAAATTAAAAAAACATTAGAGGACAGTAACATCCATGGCAACAACCAATATGGATTCAAGGCCAGAAAGAGGTCTCACTTAGACCTAAAGTTTCACAAAGGGATTGCAGGAGAAATGAATAGAGGAGAATCTGCAGTCTTTGCATATCTGGATCGTACTTCTCACCCTCTTTGTGCAACAATTCTGAACCAAGCCAAAAATTATGGGGTGACAGAGGCCCCAAATCAGGGACAGAATTTAAATATTGCTCTTATGAACTTAGAAGTTGACATAACAGCTTCTGCATTTACGTGCATTTTCTGAAGATTGCTAAGCTGCCATTATTTAGTGTTTTCAATAGTAGATGTTTTATGAGAATAACACAAATTTTATAAAGAATAGACCAAAAATAGGATGCAAAAAACTGAACATTCTCTGAAATTTTGGACATTTGGGATGACGAACTGGAAATCAACAAGGCTTTTGATTCTACTCCTTACAGCTGATTGTAAGGAAAACTACTGAACTGGAAATAAGACCAAGTCTGAGGAACTAGGCCGGAGTATTGTTAGAGAGTAGGACACGGAATAGTGGTGGAAAAGTATACTGTGGCCCCATCTTCTCATCATGATCAAGTGTATGCACTAATGCATGTATGTTATTGTCTTCTTAGTGATATTTAAGTATTTGTTGTTTTGTGTTTCAAGTAGTTACAGGATATGAATTTAAAATTTGATTTGGTTTGATATCAGTAGTAATAGTAATGACTACTGGAACAAGGCAGAGGTTGGCTCTGGGTCTAGACTCTGCTCACTTCAGACATGTCTGAATGAAAAGAGAACAGGATCAATCTCTTTGTAAATGACACAAATGACACAAATAGCAAAGAGCCTTAATCCCCTGTGCTAACTGCCAGGTACATATATTTTATTGCCCAGATTCAAATGCTACACATTCCAGTTCTGACAACAAGATTCTAACCTACAAGTTAAATCCACAAAGAGAGTCGCAGGATGGGAAGAAAGGAAGGTAGACTAAGAACTTGGGAAAGCTGTCAAAGTGAACAGAAACCTTGTGTTGAGGTCCACTGTAGAGAAACACAAAGTACAGCTCTTTGGACACAAAAAGACTTGTGTAAATCAGTTGGTAGACATGGAAGTGTACTATAGTGCACCATCGGGGGATGCACACTGTAGTTACAAAGACGTCATGCATCACTTTCCTGGGCCCTGGTCAGGTCGTCCTTCAGTACTGCATGCATTTCTGAAGGCTATACAGGAAGAAAAACCAAGCTGATGAAAGGAGTCCAGGGGAAAAGTACCAGAAACATGTTTAGGGTGAAGTGAAAAGGGTATGAACAGAGATTAGAGAAACTGTTGTGTCCCTTCTACTTCCTCCTTTCTCTAACTGTGTATTGCCCTCTGAAATGCAACTGTGCATTCCTGCTCAACTACCTGTTCAGGTCGCCAATTCCATGGCTCCAAAGCCTTCTCTGTGAGCAAGAGATAAAATAATTCAGTCATCATACAAACATAGTGTAATACTGTCCATCCCAGTTAATCATGTGACTGCAACAGGCAAATTTCCTACTCAAAAAAAACTTTCATCTGACTTTGCTAGATTGAACTCGACAGTCCTTTAACTTGTCTAGGACTTTCCATAGATTACTTAAATGGACTTCTTCATTTTGGAAGTTACAGGAATATAAAGACATGTACATTAGATACCCTCAAGTGTGTGGTCCATAGCCTTTTGATTGATGTCTTGTTTAGAAGACACTCCAATAGCAAACAGTTATGTTGGATGTACCCTTTTGTATATATATATATATATATATATATATATATATATATATATATATATATATATATATATATATACACATATATGGTAATCCCTGATATGAAACAATACTGATTTTCATATGTTACTACCTAAAGTGGAGATTTCACAAACGAAGAAACAGGAAGCATGCACAGAAAAGAAAAATCAACATTGCATAGTAGCAACCCCTAATTTTGAGTTTGTGCTCTTTTGGTGTTAGTATATATAAGCTGTAGGGGTTGTGGGGGTGCTGTCCCCTTATGGGTGTAAAGGGCCTTGCACTCTTGGAAAAATGCTTATCCCACTGTTTTCTGCTATCAGTGCACAGCCATCAGTATAATCACTTTATAAGCGGAGACTTGTGCATGTGGGTTTGCTTCCCAGTGGTGTAGTCACTGGGGTTTCTGATGTGCACTGGCATTCAGGACTTGGGCTGCATCTGTATGGCTGTAATTTATGGCATAATTTTAAAGTGGCCTGTAACCTCACAGTTTGCAATTCTAGGCATAACTAGTCATATTTGCCAGCCTTTTTATCATGTTCCTATGTCTCAGAATTAGTATCATTGCCTCTATCAGCCATCTTATGCACATTTGAAGAATAGCACTGATTTATGCATTCAGTGAAGCATAGCATTGTTTTATGCATTCATGCTTAACATTGGCATTCATTTTGGCACACACCACTTTGCACATATATTCATTATGACATGTTCTACACTCATTTTCTTTAAGAGTTGCTGAACTTGAGTGATGTCTTGCCAAAAGAAAATATGCTTGTCTTTCAGCACGTCTGGTGACACCTCATTAAATATGGTCAGTTTTTTTTTTCCGAAACATAGCTTCATGCTTTTTCTGTTAATATTGCAACATTTAAGACATAGTTCAAATGTTAAACCTTTTTTTCTGGTAAAAGTCTTTTTTCATGTCTTCAAATTACATGCCAGACACACCAGCTCCTTAATGTTTTAGAGAGTTCACTTCCAAACTGACAATGTTCTGCCAACCTAAGAATTTCTGTAAAATTTTGAAATGTGTGCCATACTAACGTACTTTCTCTCATGGAATCTTAAGTAATTTCATAGTCATTGTTAGGTCTGAGCCCAGATATGTTTATAATGTCTGTACAATTTATAAAATTTATAGTTGTTCCTATAGTAAAAACTCATTGTACTAAGCAGGACTGAGGCTTTCTGTTATCTTACTGTTATTCATTTGAAATAAAACATTCAGTCACTCTCCTGTTTCCAAATTTTTCAAATCCATGGTGTAGGGTGACTGGTGCCTATCCTATTGCACAGTTAGTATTTTCTGAAAGGGGGGCAGGGCCTTTGATCGTTGTACTCTGAGGCATAAACATACAATACATCAATCCATTGAATGCCAAACCCTTTAGATGTTAAAGGCATGTACAGAGAGGATGTTAGGGTTTCAGGTACAGCTTCTGCTCCTGGTTTGCCCTGCTGTTGCCCCATGGAGCACATGGAGAGTAGGGCTCCTGCCAGAAGGAATGAATGGGTTGCTGGGTTACAAGACTTGCAAGGTAACTGCGACAAAAAGAACAAAAATGTCTTTCTGTTGTAACTTATTTCTCTTTTTTGTTTGTTTTCATCGATACAGCTGTGTTGAGAGCCTATTTAATTTCAAATCTTCCTTAAGACAGCTGCCTCTTATGAACGCAAAGCAGAAAAGCTAATCCCAAATACAGTACCATTTTATCACAGGATGTGGATAAGCACAGAGACACAGACACACAGACACGTAGACAAGAATTTAAATGAAGAACCCAGCATCTCTAACTGCTATGCCATTGCTTGCAGGGATAGAATGGCTTTCCCACAAAAGGGAGATAGTATTGGGTATTCAGAGACACCTACTCTGCTATGTTTGACACAGTGGGTACTCAGTCCTCACCCTGGAAGCTGTGACTACTGGGTCCTTCCTCAGTAACTAATGACAATCCTCAGCAGGGAACTTCCTAAATGAGTTGCTGGAGCATGTTTTCCATACAGCTGATACATGCATCAAATCTCCTGCCAATGATTATCCTCACAAGCTCTGCCAGTTTTGTACAGGTGACATCATCACCACTTCCACTGGTACTGCCCCCAGCTGGTACCAATGCACCATCACCCAGGGCAGAACTACTTCAGCAGATGGTGCAGGTAGGGCAGGAGGACTAGAGGCAACTCTGGCAGGTTGTGACCCACATGTGTTGGGTGTCTCTTATTGTGGTGGTGGTGGCTCTGCTGTCACTGCCACCTGTGGAGGGATGGCAGGCCATGCCGGAGTGACCAGGTTTCTGTGATGCTGCATATAATAGTGACACAAATGGAGACAAAACAAAGAAATAGATTTATGACAAAAGAGGGTGAGGGGAAAGGCATAAAAAGTAATGAAAATGGCCTCCCCAAATATTTTTTCCGAAGCAGACATCACAGCCAAGGAGAATAGCAAGCACAACATATAGCACAGATATTTATTACAATATGTAACTGTTTATATTATTTACCATTGTATCACTCTATGTAGTTTGGAATAATTCATGTAGGCCATTAAAACATCAACATTAAGTATTTATGGGTTTGTGGGAATTGAACCATCATCCATCATAACACTCGCCAGTGCATTTAACAGTTATCATGATGAACCACTTCACCTATGCAGACAATGGCATTGTAATACCACAGTCTTCACCTTTACAAAGTCGCACTATTTAGTGTGTAGAATGATACTAATGGACAACTTTGTTTTGCTACTTTGCTGTCATTTACCAGTATTTTCATGGGTATAGGGTTGATAACTTAACAAATCATACCAAATCATAGGAAAACAGAATGGCAGACAAAATGTACAAAACACGGATTTCAATGTATTTTTAATATTTATTGGCTGATCATCAAATATGGTCAATGACAATTAAAATATTTTCAACATAGCACATGCAGGTTTATTTTAACATCATCATAACTATTTTAGTTACAGTTCAATTGCTTTCAATATTATGATTTTTAAAAATAGCCCCTCCAAACATCAGATGCTTCTGTTTTGTGGTGGTTGTGATGGTGGTGATGGGGACTGAACTCACTAACATCATAACAGGTTCACTACAAACAGACTTCTTATCATAATGGCAACACTTATCATATTAACTTTGAATGTGAATGGTCTCATGGGTATATACAAAAAAGAAGGAATAGTGAACTATAATAATAAATGCAGAGTGCAAATTACTATGCTACAGGAGACACATCTGGAGGGAAATGAGCATGTGAATCTGATAATGAAAGGATTTCACAATGGTTATTGAGCAGAATATCTGGGACATAGGAAAAGGGGAGGACTTATATTAATTGCAAGAGGAGCTCCAATAGTGATAGAAGAGGGGAAAAAGATAATAATGATAAATTTGTTAGTGGTAAGAGGCTACTGGCAAGGGAGGATGATTAAACTGCCATGTATTTATATTCCACTGAAAACTGGTATAATGGAGCTTAAGAAAATTCTTGGAGAGATAATCAGCTTTCATCAGGGAATATTAATTATAGGTGGGGAAAGGAATTTGATTTGCAACAGTGAGAGTGTATGTGGGAGTCTAGAAGTAAAAATATAACAAAATTGTTAGATTTTTGAAGTAATTTATGATAATATTTGATAGGGAAGATGTGACTTCGGTAGTAGGAGCTCAGAGAGAATGTACATATCATTCCCCAAGATACAAAACCGGGCTAGGCTAGAGAGAAATTATATTTTAGAAAAACATCTGCATTTAATTGAAAATGTTGATATGCATCCAATAACTATGTCAGATCATGTACCAATAATAACTAAAAAAAAATGCAGGATAATTAAATAAAAGTGAGACACTGCTGCTTCCCCACCTATCCATTAAACTGGGAGGAATTTAAGGAATAGGCAATGGAAATTATTGAGGAGTTATTAGGGAAGATAGAATTTTTTTTATAAAATATAGTTAGGGAGTGGAATAAAATTAAAGTGGAATTTAAAATTAGGGTAGAAATAAAAGAAAAATATATGGTTAAGAAGTAACAACAATTATTTAGAGAGACTGGCAAAGTTTAAAGTATTGCAGAATAGGGGGAATCTCACAGAACAAGCCAAGGCACAACTGCAGAGTGTTAAAGAGAAACTAAAGGACTACCTGGACAAAATGCATGAGTTTAGAAAGATTACTCTTAAGCAACTGTTGTTTGATAATAACTCCAAAGCGCAAAAACTTTTAGCACATCTGCTCAGGCAACAGAAAGTAGAAAGGGTTGTTGTTAAGCATAGGAAGCCTATAACAAGGAAAATAACCAAAGATCCTGAAGTGGTATTAGAAATATTTCAGAAATGTTATGAAAATCTGCATAAAGCAGAGAACTGTGGAAATAAAAAAAGTATAAATAGAAATGCTTATGGAATAATTAAATATGCCAAGGTTAGAGGTAGATGAGTCTCTATTATTATCAGTTAGGATAGAAGGAGATGAGAAAAAATGGTAATGTATAACCAATCTACAGGAAAGTCCCCAATAATAGATGGTATTCCTGTGGAAGGTAGGAAGCTAGGTGAAAAGAAAGTGATAAAGACCTGGAAGGTTTTTTTAACAGTATTTTAAAAGGAGGAGAAGCACCAACATCCTGAAAGAAAGCTGTGGTGGCTGTAATACCTAAAGATGGTATAGACCCATCAGTTCCAGTTTCATATAGGCCCGTTTCAATTCTAACCCATGATTATAAAGTGTTTATGTCTATAATGGTTAAAAGAATAGCAAAGTTGATGCCAAGTTGATGCCAAAATTGATAGATATGGATCAATGTAGTTTTGGGGATGGGAGGGGAGGCAAACATTTGACAACATTAATAGGACAATGATGGTCCAGATGGAAGCAGAATGTAAGAAAATACCATTACTGTTGGGGAGTCTTGATGCAGAGAAAGCATTTGACAGAGTAAGTTGGGATTTTATGAGAAGGGCACTGGAAGCATTTGCATTCCCTGATAAAATTATAAGGTTGAGGATATATGAGGGATCGGTGGTGAAAATTCAAGTGGGGGGAATCCTCTCTGATAGGTTCTGTTTGAACAGACGAACCAGGTAGGGGTGTCCTCTTTCCCCTTTGTTATTTGTTTAATATTTAGAACCACTGGCAAATAAATAGGGGTTTCAGAAATTTAAGGATATAATTGGTATGGTAATCAAGAAACGCTGATATTACTTGCAGATGATATCATGTTGTACCTGATAAACCCAGAAAAGGATAGCTCACTTTTGTGGAACATTCTGAGACAGTTTCACGTTTTTTTTCTGGATACAAAATTAATGAGGATAAAACAAAGGCAATAGTTATAAACTATGAACCCCCCACACAAACTGGTTCAGTAATGCCCAGATTTAGGGGCATGATAAAATAAAGCACTTAGGAGTGTAGGTTAAAAAGAATTCTGTTATGGCAGCTAAGGATGTGTGGGAAGAGACTTAATGAAAAATAATGCAAAAAGTGACTAACTAGAAGCTCTGTTTTATGGATATGGATTGCAAGATACAAGCAGTGAAAATGTTTTCAGTCCCTTAGTTTTTTATACAGGTCAGGCACATTTTTTCACCCAGAGGAGAAGTTGTGGATAGCAGTTAATAGAGTTGAAGGCTTTTTTCTGGGAGGGGAAGAGGGCAGCAGTCAAGTGGGATATGTTTATCTTTCCAATAGAGCAAGGTAGTTTGGATTACCTGATTTGAAGGGGTATTTCAGGGCTACACAGTTAAGGCTCCTATACATAGCACAATCAGAAAACTATACTTCAAAATGGAAAGGGATGATGATGAAACAGAGGGAAGCTCAAAAATAAGGAGAGAGTGGGATTTTGGATAAAGATCCTTAAGGAGAATATCCCTAACTATACAGAATATTATATTCATAAAGTAGCAGAAAGTATTCTAAGAACTAAGCCAACATGGGAATGCAGAAAGGATATTCTGCTGATAGGGATGACTGTAATTGGGGTACAGAGAATAGGCAGGAGGGGGCTGTAATGTACCGGGGAAAACTGGCAAAGGAAGCAAGGTTTGGGAGAAAATAATTAAGAGGAAAAGGTAATAGAATCTGTAGAGGCCAGGAATACTTTTGGGCTACAGGCTACAGATCACCTTCCCTATCAAGTATTTATATCAAGAGTATAGGCAAAGAGAAAGGAATTGGGGGTCTTAAGTGAAAGACCAACACTGCTACAGTTTTTAGTAGAATTAAGAACAAACATTGCTGTTAAAAAAGGATAATTAGTAGGGCATATAAAACATTGCATAGCTATAGGAATCAATTAGAGGAGGTTAGGAGGGACTGGGAAGAGAGATGGGCAAGTAATTCAAAAAGAAACAAGGGGAAGATATATGTATAGCTCCCAAATATGCAACAGCATCTACAAGATTTGGCATTTTTGCTTGGAAGTGTTTGCATAGGTATTTTATCCCTCAAGCAGACTCCAACAAATTTTTTCCTCAGGTTGACTACATATGGTGGACGTGTGATGGTGAAGAAAAAAGTAAATGGGAATGTTTTTTGGGAATATAATAAGCTGGTAGATTTTAAAAATTCCCTGCAGATGACTCTGTCAGAAATACTGGGTAAGCAAATTGGTGTAGCCATGAAAATGATTTTTTTGAGCTGTGATACAGAAGTGGAATTGTCTAGACATAGTAAGGCTTTGCTGAGTGTAGTTTTGGTGGCTGCGAAAAAATGCAATTACTAGAAAATGGAAATCAAAGTCTAAACCAACTGTAGAAGTAGTGATTATAGTAACAGAAATAAAATAACTGGAAGTGGGATCGGGATCAATATTTAGAAAAAGGTAGGAACAGATTACATAGAAAAAAATGGAAATTGTGGGAACAATACATGCAGAATAATATTGTGGAGGAGGAATAAGGTTTAAGAGAAGGCAGGAAATGAATGGACTATGCAATGTTTGAATGACAATGACTGATTGATGTATGAAGTCGGCAACTGAAAATATGTCAATATGGTTTGTTTTCATTACTATTAATGCATGATTGCCATGTCAATTCAATAAAGATGTTTCTTATTTAATAATTCCATTATGGACTGTAATTTATGGCAGATATTGTATTGCTGTATAAATATACTATAATAGCATTTCAGTTGTTGCCTGTTACTACTGAATCATGGACATGTTTCACAAAATTAACCTGCATGCACCCTGGCACTTTCTCAAGTGCTAAAACTATTCCCTGTGCATCTTCCAGCTTCTGTTGTTCTGTTGAGGAGCTGCAGAAGTAGACAGGGCATATAAAATGTCTGCATGGTGTCATACATTGTCAGGGTGTAAGGATGGGTAAATGATGCTATACCTACAGTACTCAGGTGGTGAATGGTCCTGAATCTCTTCCTTCCATCCGCCAAAGAGTTCAGGCTTTCTATGGCTTATGTCATGGTAGTGGTGATGGCACTGTTCCCCCATGCATGGGATGCCAGTAGCACTGGTGGCCACTTTCAGCATGTGATTCTAGGCATCAACCTTGTACCGAGACCTGCTATATAAAAAGCCATATGTTGACCTTACCCACACTAACAGGCCGGACTCTCACAGACTACTTCAAATGTGACAATTTACTTTTCTACGATGTCACTTTGATGTATTGACATCATTTGCTGTTATTTAACATATCTATAATTTAAAACGTATACTGAATAACTACAGTGTCTGACAGACCATCAATGTCTAGGTTTTAACAGCATGACTCTTTAAAAAGTAATTTGTGTAACAGTAATTCTAATGAGGTATAACTGAAAGGTATGAGCCAGGTTAACTCACAATACCTAGTACCCGGTCTTCTCCATAGGTGAAACAAGAAAAGGAGTCACAGAAACGTTCTGTACTTTTAATTAAAAATATATAACAACTGCAGTGGTGGTGCTGCGGTAGCATTGTCGCCTCACAGTAAGACGTTGTCCTGTTCGATTCTCAGCTAGAGCATCTTCTGTGTGGAGACATGCGTGAATGGGCGTACCTTCGTTGAAGGTTGTGCGTCAGGGCTGACAACTCGGCACGTAAAAATCTACTGCCAATTATTAGCAGACTGGAGTTCTGCTGTGGCGACCCCTAACTGGGAAAAGCCAAAAGAAACAACAACAAAAATGAAATAGCAAAGATTTGCCATTTCATTTTTGTGGTTGTTATATATTTTTAATTAAAAGTACAGAATGTTTCTGTGACTCCTTTTCTTGTTTCATGGATTTCTTGTATTGGACACAGTTAACTGCAGTGGATTTGTTCTTGCATTTACTTCTCTATAGGTGCTCAGGCATGTGCTCAGCTTGTGCAGACCTCAACACATCAGGGGGAAATCAACACAATATATGCCAAATCTGGTGCAGAAATAGTCACTGAGCTACAGGAGAAGATATTTTTGTTAGAGAAAATAATTTGCGCTGAGAAACTGCTCCTACATAACAGCAGTCCGACAGCTTTCAGCTATGTGATACTTGTTACACCTGCATCTTCATCAGTATTTGCATTTAACTGTGCTGTTTTAAGAAGTACATATGACTGCTTAATTTTTTCAGTCAGTGTAGCTCAGTTTTTTCTAAGCTGTCTATAGGGGTACATTGACCTCCCTTTGTAATAGATATTGTAGGTGCCAACACAATAAAGTTGCTTATTGTGAACCTAGGTTGCCATGAGCCCTAGTAATGGGGTCTAAATTATATCATTGAGCTGTCACTTCAACAAACTACATTTCATCGAAATAGCTGTTCATTAAACCCTCCACATCCACTGGTAATTATATATCTATCTATCTATCTATATATATATATATATATATATATATATATATATATATGTATATATATATATATATATATTTATACCAACTCCGAGATTGCACTACAGTGGGGAAAGGGCAAATTTCCCAATCCCTACCATAATGCGATCTCAGAACAGTTCAACAAATGGCATGTTCGATAAGATGCCAATCGAAATGCCAGTCAATGAACTGTTCTTTCGATGAGATAATAAGGACCCCTAGTAATGTTGGTTAACTTCACACAGGTATACAGGATTTTTATTGAAATGGTTTCTTACTTTGGCTGTGTATATTATAATGCTTTTTCTTGGGAGGTAGTATGGCTGATAACCTTACAGACATTCATCTGTTATGCTTTTGTTTGGTATACTTGGATTATTATTAATGGAATTTTCTAGGATGGTGGTGTTTTGTTGTCCGTACATCAATCTTGTTGTTAGTCTCTAGGAAACCTTTGCATATGTGCCTAATTGTAGCAGTTTCATAATGTTACAATGGGTAGTACCCATGTAGGATGATGGCTGCTAATGTTAGTGTTTTCCATATTGACAGGGATATGGCTAAGACACAATCAGCTGTGAGCAGATCCATTCATAATCCTCAGTTTACTGTGGCTGAGAATGAGGTGTTGCGACAGGCCCTCCCTCTGCATGGTAGATGGATCATCACTTAGCAAACTGCTAACAAGCTCTTTCATGACTCTGTCTGGTGACAGGTTGTACAGGATGTGAATGCTGTCAGTGGCCAGGTCCGCGATTATGTAATGGTCCAGCAGAGAAACATTGGCAAGATTAGAAATACAAACAACAGGGCAGAGACACGGCAGCAGAAGGCTACAGCTAGTAGGCTGTCTGCCAAGCCACTACTTACAGAGACAGAGAAGTTTCTGGCCTCATTCAAAGACTGTATCACCTCTGCAGAGTTCCACAGTGCTGTGCTGGATGTCGGGGTGGGAACTGAAAGACCTCAGAGGATTTCAAAAGGATTTCAACAGGTGACACCCCCGATATATAGTCTTACATCCAATATATAGTCTTACATCCGATATATCACTCATTTCCAGCTGTTAGGCACATTACTGTTTATAATACCTCTGTCATATATTCTGTATAGGTACACCTGATATCAAGGTGCACCAACCACCTTCACAAGGTATGGGCATCATTGCATGCAATTATCTTTCTTGATAATGGTAATGATATCACTTACATGTGTAGTTGATGTGCTTCAGCACACGTACACAGGATATGTTTTGTTTTGATGTGTTCACAGGTGAAATATCAACTGGCACCAGATGATGATGATGGTGGTGGTGGGAAAGAGCTGGCACAGTCCAGGGCTGCAGAGCAATTGTGGGATGTAGGGACTGTGACCTCCATGTCCCCTCTTCAGACTTTGGACACAGTGTCTCTGCCTGCACATACCCATGACACATTACCATCTGTGAGTGGACAGTTGATGGAGACAAGGTAGATCAGGGAACTGTGGTGGCCACAAACACAAACATCTCAAAAATTTCCCCTAGCCATTGTGGGCAGTGCTTTCCAAAAGTATGTTTACTGCCCTCCCAGTGAGGTCAGTGTGTTGGTAGTTATCAGCCAATGTATTTACAGGGTCATCATGGAGGCACAAGCAAGTTCCACCAGGCAGAGGTTGTAAGTGTTATCCAGTAAGTGTATTTTGAATTACAGGACTGCATGAACTCTATATGTATGACTCCTTGGATAGGATAAATGACACATTTGACTGAACAGTTCTTTTCTGCCAGGGGCAAGGGGTCAGCCTCGAGAACAGTCATCTATAACTTTCACAGATATTAGCTGACATGGCTCTGGACAGGTGAAGTTCTTCTCCAGTAGTGTTAGCACTTCCACTGCAACAACAATTGTGGAAGTGTCTACACCCAGAAGAAGTCATACCCATGGTCATGTTTATGGCCATGGTGATGCTGACACCATCAGTCATATTCAGGTAGTACACTGACATTTACACAGGGTCATGGAACAGCCAGTGCAACTCCTGACAGAACCACTTCTTTTTGTGGGGGCATGCACTGGAGGGAGATCCCTATAAAATGCATACCTTACACCTGCCCAGTATGGCACAGTACAGTGCTGGCCCATGTGTTGAGGTTATGTGCCTGCAGAGAAGCAGTCATATCTCTACTGCCTATATCTCATTCGCCACACACACACACAGTGCATCAGGCCACACAACCTATTAACCCCCCAACAAACCGTACATCTACACACTGACCATACTCCTCCAATTTGTCACACATCAGTACTCCCACTCACACACTTTCCTGTGAACAGTACTCTCCCCCCAACATGTGCACATGATGATAACTGTGCCTTGCCTTGGAACATTTTGACATGGGCTTTCTTCATCTGCTGCACAGAATGATCAACCCATGCCTGATGTGTAGAGTGGCCAATCTATGTATTTCTTTGCACAGCCTAGTGTTTTTGCATGCATGCAAATGATGATAACTGTAGCCAGGCCTTTCTTGACTTGGGCTGCCTATGTTTGATGCACAGGTGGCCATATAACAGGGTCACAATTGCTGCATCAACCTCTTTCTTTTTTTTTAAATTGTTCTTTGCTTGAACATGAGGAAAGAGTCATGTTCATTGCTGATGCATGTAGAACATGGTTGAGCTACATTTATATGTTTTTGAAAAGCTCCACCATATTTTTTAGTTCATCAGCATACAGCACAGCTCATTATATTTTCATTAGCATGCAACTCTGCTGTGCCTTGCTTTCCAGATGACCACGTCCTGTTACAAGTGTTTCCTGAAATGCGCACACACTGGTCATCCCTGCTTTTCTTGAAAATTTTAATCTTGAAGCTCTTAGGCATCCCTACAAAGGAGGGGCTAAGTTTTTGAGAAAGTGACCAGTCATGGCCGAGCATTCCTGAGCACTCTGTCTTCTGTTTGAGCTGTGCACTGCACTACAGACCGATGAGTTCCATTTGTATGTTCATTAGGGATACTGTTAATTTCGGCAGAGAAGGGGTATGCAAACAGCTTGAATGTGATGCTGTGTGTTTTGAATTCTACAGCGACGTGGGTCAAACTCCTCAAGTAGCTGATCTATGAATCAAACAAATCTAGTGCCATTAAAAAGCAAATTCAACTACTCTACTAAGGATATTCAAGCAGCAAAGTGAGGAAAAGGTTTATGTGTGACAGCTACATTCTACACAATCTCACTTTGGTGTTGAATGCTCTCACAGAACCATAAATGACAGTAATTAGCTGTCTGGTGCCCTGAAGTTTAAGATTAAGGACATTCACTTGCTGTGTTGTGAAGTAAGGGTGAGGAAAATGTGTTCTGTACTCCTCCAGCAACATTACTATTTCTGATCTCACTTCTAAAACCTTTCTAGCACATTTCAATTACTTAATCAATGCCCCTCAGTAAAGTAAAGAATGTACCCATAATTGGAATCAGTTTGTTCTAGAAATGCACAAAAATGACAATACTTCAAGTTCCTGGAATAGAAGCAATTTATGCATTTAACTGTCACTAAAATGCCTGTGCTGGTGGCATTGAGAGAGGTGTATTCCTGTCTATGATCCAGGTGAACTGGGTTTGATTATTGTCTTGGGCAGTTGACAGTGCAGCCAGGCAAGAAATGATAATAAGTATGCCTTACTTCTTTGAAGCGCAGGCTGGAAGGTAGGATGGGCATGTCCATCTAGGGGGACACATGTAGGATGCAGCAGTGTGTTAAATCTCTGGCAGATGCTAGGGACTAGGGACTTGTATGGCATATTTATACTGTAAAAGGGCAGAGCTCAGGTGGACTTGTGAGTGTAGGAGTGACCATGATGCCAAATAGCCCACTACATGTCAGTCCCCTTGACACAGGATTGCAGCATGTCAAAGGCAAGGAAAGATTAGGCAAACACACTCCCCATTAGAAGTGTGATGCTGCCCCTGAAACTTCATTTCCCTCACTGACCCTGCACATGGGTCAAGATTAGCTCAAAGAGGCTAAATTGGGTATGGTAAATGAAGAGAGGTCCTGGGAGCAGCTGATGGTCAATTTTGGGAAGACAAAAACACTGCAAAAAATTACCACTGACATCACATATACATGTAAGCCTTTACTGCAAAGTGCCATTTGATGAATGATGTAGTGCAAAGCAATGGATGGTAGCATATTTTCCTGCTTCAGCTTCTGTTGTATCAGTGTTACTGTTCCATTTTCTGCTTCGGCTCATTGACGGGCACTATCTGTAATTATACCAGGTGACCAATGCAGCTGGAGGCCTCTGCTGTCAGTTGCTTGTCACATCTTCGTGAAAATATTATTTCCTGTTGTCTGGCTCTATAAGGCAATAACTGTTAACTTCTCCATGACTTTAAAGTTGTCATTTACCCTCCTGACAAAAAATGCTAGTTGTACAGTGTCGGTGATGTCATTGCTTACTTTGAATGATGTCAGTGCTGCCATCATGTGTTACAGCACTATCAATAATGTCCATCTTCCATCAAGTCACAGCAATGTAAGTGATGTCAGATGTTCTCAAATGTCAATATCATCAATGATGTCAGTAGTCTGAAGTGTGACAGCATTGTCAATGACACCAGGACACATCATGTGTCATATTTCTGTAGGTGATGTCAGTGCTCATGTCACAGCACTGACAGTGTTATTGCTCATGTGTCATAGCACTGTCAGTGATGTCAGTGCTCATGTCACAGCACTAACAAAGATGTTAGTGCTCATAATGTGTCACAGCACTGTCTGTGATGCAAGCGCTTGTGTCACAGCATTGTCAGTGATGTCAGTGATATCAGTGCTCTCAATTGTCAGCACTAAATGTATTGCCAGTGCTCATCATGTCACAGCACTGTCAGTGATGTCAGTGCTCATCATGTCACAGCACTGTCAGTGATGTCAGTGCTCATCATGTCACAGCACTGTCAGTGATGTCAGTGCTCATTATCTCACAGTGATGTCAGTGCTCATCACAGCACTGTCAGTGATGTCAGTGCTCATGTCACAGCACTAAGAAAGATGTTAGTGCTCATAATGTGTCACAGCACTGTCTGTGTTGCAAGTGCTTGTGTCACAGCATTGTCAGTGATGTCAGTGCTCATCATGTGTCATAGTGCTATCAGTGATATCAGTGCTCTCAACTGTCAGCACTAAATTTATTGTCAGAGCACATCATGTCACAGCACTGTCAGTGATCATGTCACAGCACTGTCATTGATATCACTGCTCATTATATCACAACACTGTCATTCATGTCAGTACTTGTCTCACAGCACTGATAGTCATGTCAGTACTCATCACGTGTCATAGGAGTGTCAGTAATGTCAGTGCCTTTTTTGTCTCAACACTGACAGGCATGCCCATGCTCCCAAGTGCCACAAACACTTAATGTTTCAACTTTCTGACATAACTGATTATAAATGGCTGCTGCTAGTTCAGCTATTTACTGATTAGCACTATTTGAATAT
This sequence comes from Protopterus annectens, assembly GCF_019279795.1. NCBI lineage: Eukaryota > Metazoa > Chordata > Ceratodontiformes > Protopteridae > Protopterus > Protopterus annectens. The sequence continues at coordinate 973,379,782 of NC_056737.1, read as the reverse complement.
GATTGACACTGAGAAACAAGCCCTTTTTGGACAAACAGTTTCAGCCACCTACACTACATAGTATTTCATAAACTCTTCCCCTGTAAATGGCTTGTCAGCTTTGGCTGGCTTTTCACACACCAGATAACTTGCAAATCTGCTGCGTCAGAGTCCTTTTTACTTTACTTTTCTGGAACAAGTTTTGCTGTACAAACAGGCTGGTTTTTAGCTATGAGGTTATTTTATCCATTTGCTCATCATGGTATTTTGCATACTTATCTGCATGCTTTGTAGTATAATGCCACATATGACTGTGTCCCTTCCTAACAGCAATTCTATCTATTCTCATCAAGCAAACAGCACTCCTATTACCTTCAAAAATAAACCCAGAGTCCTCTTTTCTTGAAACTATTAGTTCTCTGCATAAACTTTTCTTTTTAACAATGATTCTGAGAAAGCTGTAATGTCAGGTAGGGAAAATACACATATTAACACTGTAAGCTTGTAGCAATATTCATCCAAGTGGCATTATATCCCAGCACCATGAAGTTGTGGTGAGACCAGCACTAATAGTAGCCAGGTGGTAGCAAATCAGGTGAATCCCCACTATTTCATCATTCTTGGGAATGTTAATTATTTTTTTTCTTTTTAGTAAGCACTGCTTGATTAGCGACTGTCTAACCTAACTTTAGAATATCTCCCTAAATACTTCATCCATAAATCATCAGGGTCTCATTTATAGTGTTCCTTCAAGTGTTCGGCAGTACCCTGTATAGATGCAGGCACTTTGAGTTGACACTTTTTTCTGTAAAAGCACCTTGAAATTTCAACAGTACCTAGTTTGCAGTGACAAGCACTGCCCAAGAGTTGCAAACCAGAAACCCTGGACCTTGATTTATATTCTCATTGCAACTGTCTAATCAATAAAAAGGGCCTACTGCTATGGATATGAGCTTTCACACTATCTCCATTACCAGTTTGTTGGATATGGGCATCCTGAGGCAATGTAGAAATTTCCTCATGTATAATGACAACCAGCTAATTCTGAAACAAGCTGATAAGGTATGTGTGAGATGTATTTTCACCATGTCACTGGAGGCAGAGTTCTCACATAAAAACACTCAATGTCAATCAGGTTGTCAGTAGTGCACACGCTGCACCCATCACACACAGTTTGAAGCAGACACATAGACATACATATGCTAAGGCACTTAAATGTAATTTTCTTAAACCTCAAAGAACTTTGTAGACAAAGTACACATAACAAATGCCCTCAGTAGTCCTGAATGCTCTCTTTCATAACACCCACATCAACACATACAGCCATATCAAGTGGAGCCTCTACTTCTAAGACCATAAGGCAATCCAACACACAATCCAATATTCTGGTCATTGGAAACTGCATCATGAGACACACTGATGCCCCTCTCATCAAGCTGAGTAAGGAGAAAGTCACAATAGGTTGCTTGTATGGAAGCAGGATCTGCCACCTTACGTATGCACTCAAGTCATTGGATCACAAGTACCAGTATGACTCAATAAAAGTCCATGTGGGTGTAAATTACCTGTGACATAGCTCCCTAGACTATATGAAGAGCGACATCATGGAGCTGTCAGAATGTGTGTCCCAGCTTGGTATGAGCCTAGCTTCTCCCAGGATGATGCCACAATACAAACAGGTGACGACTGACTTTAATAATTATCTTAATTTCTGGTATCATGCTAAGGGGGTGCAATATTTATCAGCATCGAAGGAGATGGTCAACAGAACATGTTGCTTTGCCAGGGACTATCTGTACCTTTCAAATATTAGGCAAAATATTGTCCTCCCCTGCAGTGCCTTTCTGTAGGCAGTGCCAAACCAAAAATACTTCCGACACAGAAAGCTGATGTCTGTGCAGTCACTGAGACATGGTTTAAAGATGCAGTACAAGGCTATAATGCCTTCCACATGTTTAGACCAGCTACTACACGTACAGGTACTAAAGGTGAAGATGTCTTGATTAACACCAAACATAAATATACCTTAATGTTGGCTAAAAAAGGATAATGTACTTGACCTTCTTTATAGTCAAATCTCCATATGCAAAATCCCATCCACTTCCTTACAAGCTATAGTTCCCCTTCTATGACCCAGAAACCTATATCATGTATTTAAGCTTACTGGAAACACTCTGCATTTGACACAATACCATATTCATGGGTGACTTTAATTAAATCTTCTATTAACTGGGAATCATATATGACACCAAACTTGCAGACACAGAGGTTATTGGACTTTGTAAACACAAACTCCCTCAACCAGATTGTCATCAACCAGGTGCTCAAATCTACTGCATCTGGTCCTTGCTAATAATGGAGATCACTGCACAGCCTCTAGTGTAGTGTCCTCTCTATAAGGTCTCCTTTGAAGTAAAAATAAAACCCAGAACCCTGGCTAATCCTGTAAAGTTCAGGAACTACTCTAATGGTAACTTCCTACTATTCAGTGATAATCTGGTAAAATAAGTTCTCCTAAACCCTGAGAACATTGCTGCCTATGCAGAACTGTTCACAGAAACCCTATACAAGCACATTATTAGCTCCATTGATGCAGCTGTACCCACCTGGAATAAGTACAGAACAAAGTCAAAAAACAAGCCAACTTGGTGGAATCACAACATCAATAGGCTGTATAACAGAAGGAAGAAAATCGTGGTAAAAATTAGGAGGTGTAAAACCCAGCAGGATAAAAGCACTCTCATCAAACTAAAGAAATAACTCAGAGGACAAACAAAGTCCACCAAAGCCAATTTTGAGGTAAATTTGGCTTCCCAGGCCAAGGACAACCACAAGGGATTCTTAAGCTATGTCTGCACACTCAAAGGCAATACAGAGTTGTGTGCAGAGCTCACTGTTAACAGAGCCACTTATACTCAGCCAGAAGATAAAGCAAATCTAGTGGTAGACAAATTCAGCTGTAAATTTACACCTCTCCCCCAGTATCTCCTTAGGAAAAATCATCAAATGTAACTCGCCCTACCATCGCTAGGGAACAGGTCTTCAGTGCTGTCTCTAAGGCCAAGAACAGTGTATTGACAGGCTCAGACAATATCCAAAGCTGCCTTCTAAATAGTGTGAAACATGACAAATCAGGACCACTGGACCACTGGAATCACTATTTAACCATAGCTTCGAAACCCAAACAGGATTTGTGCCTCACAAATGGAGAACACCAACCCTCACAAAGGCAGGCCATCTACAGACACTGGAAACTATGGACCCATAAGTCCCATTAGTCTGATATGCAAAGCCATGGAAAGAATTATTATGGAAATGATCAATAATGACATGGGAGACCTCCAGACACTAGAACAATCCAGTCAGGTTTCATCAAGGGCAGGTCATGCCTACACAGACTGATGCACTTCTTTGAGAAGGTCAACAAAGCAATGGACAAAGACAAAATGATTCACACTACCTACCTTGACCAGGCCAAGGAATTTGACACAATACTTCACACAGACATTGTTGGCAAACTCAAGAGGTTAGGTATAAACCCTTATGCCACCCAATGGATAGTCAGCTGAATCACAGACAGGACACAAGAAGTTAGATTAGGGGAGTCCAACTCTGCAAAGAAGCTAGTCACAAGTGGAGTCCCACAGGGTTTGGTCCAAGGACTGCTCCTTTTTGGCATCTATTTCTCTTAAGTCAAAGCCAACATCAAACTGGCTGACCAATTTGTAGACAATTGTAAGTTAGGAGAAATAGAATCTCACTCCGGCTCTGATGTTCTCCAGGAATGCCTGACACAGACAAACAACTGGTGTTAGAGTCATGGACTAAAACTAAATGCCAAGAAGTGCATAATAGTTTCCTTTGGGAAGTCATCCACCCTGGGTAACTATCACATTGATAATGTACCCCTACAAGTCAGCCCAGTAATCAGGGACTTGGGGACACACGTAGACAGTAATCTTGCCTTTGGCCATCATATGTCTACAGTTGTGAGGAACTCCTTCTATCCTGTGCAATTTATAAACAAAGGTATGGCATCTGCATCCAAAGAGGTCATTGTTCCACTGTATTAAGCATTCAACAGACCTATCATTGAGTATTGTGCCCCCTTCAATATGCGCCTAACCAGGCGCATCCAACAACTGGAATGTCTACAGAGGTTCCTCACTAAAAGAATACAGGGAGTAAATAACATGTCTTGTGCAGACCATCTCAAATCCCTATCCCTGTGTTCTGTCTCCTACAGGCTGTTGAGGTGGGATCCATGCCTAGCATACAAGTCATACTGGACCCCACCATGATGGACCTTCTGTATAAATGCAAAGAAACAGTACCCGACTTATCCATTCTAATATCTTAAAACCTACCTGTAATATAAATAGGACCTGCTGGAAAAACAGGTAAGTATCCCTGAGGCAACCCCTTCTCTGGAATGGGCTTTCCATCCATGTGAAGCAGAGTTCCTCCCTGAAAATGGTTCCTCTCCCAGGTCCCTGCTTGTAAATATTTCATCTCCTAAGCCCTGTTTACACTTATAAAGGGTGCTAGAACTTGTCAAAGATTTGAGATGCATGGCTAGGTTTACAAGGCAATAGAAGTTGTTAGCCTGGTATACACCTATGAACCTGTGAACACTGGTAAATATTCTGGGAAAAATTGTGAAAAAAACACTGTTGCCTTTAGAGTGGAAAGGTGCAAAAAGTTTGAATAACTTTTTATCTATTATTGTAGTGGGCTAAATTTCTTTTTTGTGATCCATCTAGGTGGCCTCCCCCCCAACAGTTTTATTCATACGGGTGTTTTTCTTGTACTAATATAAGTTTTATCTTCACATTGCAGCTATAAGTTTAACCAGTTTTGTTGCAGTTTTGCATTTGTTTGGGCCATGATCATGTTTCCTTCTTGAAGCATTAGATATATTCAAGTCCCTCGTAAAAGGTAACCCTTTATGCCCTCATTCTGTAATTCTGATGCTGATGTTGTTCTTCATAGAGTGATAGGTATTCCAAGGCCATTGAGTTTTTTGACCATTTTACTCCTTGCCAGTACCATCTTTCAGGCTGCACCTTCTTTCCCCAGGGCGGCCATACCTGTCAACCCAGAGTAAATTTGTGACTACCCATCCAGTCATCTACATTTTGTTTAAAGAAAGACAATGAGTCAAAGTGCTTAACATGCAAGGAAGTTTATTCTACAGGTTCGGAAGATGCTGAGTTATAAACCCTTCTCTCCACCGTGTTTTATTTATTTGCTGATTAAGATTTATGTTTCTGGTTCTAATACTGATGGAGGTATTGGACTTGCAGAGATACCAAAGGTCTAGGATAGTTGTGTCTTTAAAGGCATGGTAACTAAAATAAAGATCTCCACTCAAAAGTCTATAAAGACACTGAATAAAGGTATAGAGCTTTCAGCCTCCCTTAAAAGCTCAGGGACTTTCGTTTTATGATTTTTGTTTTATTTTTTGGTTAGGAATTTGAGTCTTTCTAATTGTTTGATATGTTTAATAAAATGCATCCTGAATTAGGCATTGTATTCAATGACTGATCTGATCAGTTCTGAGAATAACAGAATGTTTACCTCTTTAGACCTTAATGCTATTCTTCTAGTAATTAGTTATGCTAAACAAAAGGATTTCCTGACATCTGTTGTCACATGATGGTCAAAAAAAGAGGGAATTATCAACCTATGTTTCTAGGTCCCTGAGTTCAGTTTCATTTTGTCGTTGTGTGTTGTCGATATAGTATGATGGGGGAGGGGTTTTCTATTAAAAGGGATGATACTACACTTTTTAGCATTTAGTTCGAGCCCATTTTAGTGCACCAACTTTACTAAGTAGAGTTCATTCTGGAAGGTTTTTGTGTTAGAGGACCACTTAACAGCAACTCCCAGTTTGCAGTTGTCTGCAAACTTTGTCAACCAGAGATTTTTGACTTTCTGCTTAGAGATTTAAGAAGTAAATGCCAAAAAGGAGAGGTTCCTAGCACTGAGCCCTGGGGGACACTGCTGGTCACATTCATACTTTCTAATGAGTCATTTGCAACTTGCACTATATGGATTCTGTTTTTCAGTCAGTTTGCTATCCACCTTAGTATATGTGGGTCCATTTTTAAAGCATTTAGATTCTGTATAATGCCAGCATGTAGAATAGTGTCAAAGGCCTTGGCCAGGTCAAGATACCCCCTGTGTGCCACATGGCCGCCATCTATAGCTTCCATAACCTTTACAATAAAGTTTATCCGGTTTCAGTAGACAGGATCTACCATTCACAAAGCCAAAGTATTTGTAGTCAAGTCTGATAATATTCCTGATACCATAGTTTATGAGGTCACTTATAATATACAGGCCATGGCTTTGCAGATGAGGCTTGTATGGCTGATAGGTGTATCATTACTCAGGTCAGCTGTAAGGCCACCTTTATTGGGGGACATCATTACTGCTGTACTCATCAAGGACAAAACCAGTAGCTAAACTTAAGTTAAACAGTTTGAGGGGTTTGTCTGCAAGAGCATGTTTAACACTATTAATTAAGAAACCAGCTATATTTTTAGGTCCCACGGAGGAAAAAACTTTGCTCTTGGTTAGCATTTTTAGTAAATAGAGATAATGGAGAGGGGGTATTAGTACATGACTTGTCCTGGCAGCAATACATCTTATATTTTGAGTTGAATTTTACAAGAAAAGTTAACACATTATTCTTTATTGGGGTCTATATTATATTTTCGAAAGTTTCAAACATCGAACACCATATGGTCGACACCATATGAGCGATGTTTGAAATTTTGAAAATATAATAAAAAATAAAAATAAAAAAACTATACTTACCTAAACGTGGTGCAGCGGTAGCATTGTTGCCTCACAGCAAGAGGTTCTCCCGTTCGATTCTCGGCTTGGGTTGGGAGTGCCTTCTGTGTGGAGTCTGCATGTCCTCCCCGCGGTCGAGTGGGCATTCGAAAGACATGCGTTGAGTGGGTGTGCCTTCGTTGAAGGTTGGGTGTTGGGCTGGCAACTCAACACCATAAAAAACAACTGCCAATCATTAGCGGACCAGAGTTCCGCTGTGGCGACCCCTAACCAGGAAAAGACGAAAGACAAACAACAACAACTTACCTAAACCCTGCATCCCCCACACCCCCGCTACTTAAATACTCCTACTCCGAGATCGCACTGCATTGAAGTAAAGGGAAAATATTCCCTATGGCGATTTCCGCATTATGCGTGCCACATTTCGACCAATTGGGTTTGCTTAATACACATTTGCCATTTACAATTTTCGATCATGCAATAGGAACCCCTTTATTGTACCTACATGCTTTCATAAAATTCTAAATAGCAACTCTGTGGACTAAATTGCAAGATATTTCCTCAATAAAATGTTCTTCCTATATAACCAAAAATGCACACAGGCTGTCTCCCAAGTTCAAGAAAAAAGTTCAGCCTAGAAATCACTGTGGAGAAGTTTATATGAAATTATTTATATGAAATTATCACAACTTTCCCTAAGCTGAAACTGGATTTTTATATTATATATGATTGTTGTACTTTAAGAGCTTGTTGCTTTGTGCTTTAAATTCACTGTAATTTTTTCCTCAGTTAATTAGTGTAAGTTTTTTAATATATATTTCAGCCACCTGTTTTTTTTTTTTTTGTTACACACTGAAAAGCTACTTAGGATCACAGGATCATAAGAAGTTACTAGGCTACTGGCCCTAAGGCCCTTACAAGCCTAGCCAAGAACTTAGCACATGTTCTGACAAGTCAGCACCCAATACCCCTGTCCAGCATGGACACAGGTGGAATTCCAGGGGTGTATTTTCTGTTCCCCATTCAGTTATCCAGGTTGCGCTTAAAAAGGGTTAATGAGGTACTCTGCTTGATGTGGAACGGGACTATTCCACAGAATGGGGAGTCTCTGGGACACAAATCTGTCCCGCCAACAAGTCCTATTGATGTCACAGACCAGGCTGAGGTCACATATGTGGGTTATTTGAGTGGAGCTTGACTTGCAGATATACAGCAGTCCCATCAAGGTGGGGTCTGAGATTGTTTTGTATGCCAGACAGAGGTCACCTCTGAGGAGTCTGTAGGAGACTGAGTAGAGGGACAGAACCTTTAGCGTATCTCTGTAGGGCAGATATTTGAGGCCCTGGATTCTCCTGGTGGAAAACCTCTGTGGTCGCCTCCAGCTGCTTCATGTGCTTTGTGAGGTACATGCTGAAAGGGGCATTGTACTCAATAATGGGTTTTATAAGGGAAGAATACAGGGATGTTACTACCACCTTGTCCCTGGATATGAGGTGGGCCATGTAGAAAGCTTTCCATACAACGGAGGCAATACGGTGGTCAAAAGTCAGTTTGTTATTGACCTGGGTGTCCAAGTCCCTCGCAACTGATTGCATGCTTAGGACCTTGTTATTAATGTGATAATTTTTGGGGACATCACTCCCCAAAGGGGATGATAATGCATTTTTTCGCATTCAGTTTGAGGCCATGTTTCTGGCACCAGTCATTTGTTTGGGTGAGACCCTCTTGGAGGATGTCGACATCACTATGGGAATTCATGACAGCAACCACCTTGCAGTCATCTGCAAACTTGGTCAGCCATAGCCCACTGGACTTGGCCTGCACCTCAGAAAAGTATATCCCAAACAACAAAGGCCAAAACACCGATCCCTGTTGTACTCTGCTTGTTATGAGTCAACCGCTTGAGGTGGCTTCCCCTATTTTAACTAGGTGGGTTCTATCAGTGAGCCTGTTTGCTACCCATCTGGTAACATATGGATTGATGCCTAGTTGAGAGAGTTTATCTATTATACCCAAGTGAGGAATAGTATTGAAGGCTTTGGCCAGGTCAAGGTAGGTGGTGTCTTACCCTCATCCATGGCTTTGGTGACGGTCTCAAAGAAATCAACCAAATTTAACAGGCATGACCTCCCCTTGATGAAACTAAACTGTGTGGGATCAAGTGTTTGGTGGTTCCCTATGTCCTTATTGATGAGGTCCATGATAATCCACTCCATGGCCTTGCAGATCAGGCTAGTTAGGCTGATGGGTCTATAATTTCCTGGATTGGTGGACGCTCCACCTTTGTGCAAAGGGATGACAGTGGCTGTCCTCCACTCCACTGGGATGAAGCCGGTACTCAGGCTTTGGTTGAATAGGGTGCCTAATGGTGCTGCAAGTTCCTGCCTGAGTTCATGTAAGATGCAGCCTGGGATGTTATCGGGTCCCATGGAGGCTGTATTTTTTTGCCTTTGAGAGGGCAGTGATGACTTGCTCCCTAGAGTTAAGGGGAGGGGGACAGGTGTTGAGGATGTCCTGATTTACTGATTGGGGGGACAGATGGGTGAAGTTTTCAGTGAACCTGTCTGCCAGCAGGTTGGCTATATCTATGGCATTTGTGTATGTGGTGTCCTTGACCACCATTTCTGAGTAGATCTAGGTGCTTCCGTTGAGAGTGTGGACATATGTGAAGAAAGCCTTAAAAAGAAAATTGATAAAAAGAGTATGTAACTTGATACATTTCTTTTTATTCCGTGCTCTAAAATAAAACAATATAAACAAAAAAAAATACAATATAAACAAAGAAAACACAACTTATGCTGTTCCTCCCAACAAAGTCCACTGACCTTACCTTCTCCATACTCTCAACGAACAAGACCCTCATCTTCCGAGTCCTAGAGGCCAAATTACTAGGACTTACAATCAACCAGCAACTAAAATTCAAAAAACATAGACCTTTAACCATCTCCAAAGTCCACAAAAAACTAGGGACCCTCTGTCACAGCAAAAGGTACCTAACCTCTGAGTATTGGATAGCCAGCCAGAACCCACCTCTTATCAACACCACTCTATGCATTTCCAGTGTGAAAAAACCTAAATAAATCTGGCCTGAACAAACTTTCCACATGTTACAACAAAATTGCCAGATTTGCAACTAGTGCTAAGTCATGGTCCCACCACTGCCAGTCCCTACATGCATTTCACTGGCTAGAATTTCCCAGTTTATTAAAATAACACCAACTCAATCTAAACCTACCAAATCCTATACTATCCCAAGAAAACCCCTGCCCTGCCTGGTCTGCTAAATTTATGCAACTCAAATAGACAATTGTGATCCAGTAACAAAGCTCTGATCGTAAACATGCCATGTAAAAACAGCTCTGGGGAATCCCTCTTCCCCATCGAGGTTGAAAAGATATGGAATAACCTGCCTCCTGACTTCAGACTACAAAATTGTATGTCAGCTTTCAAAAACCTCCTTAAATCATTACTCTACACCAAGCATTTATGCAACTGCAACAGACCCCCCATATTGTGCTATACTGATGCTTTGTGTATATATTGTATATATTATAAATATGTTCTATTATGATAATGCCTTCCATATATATATATATATATATATATATATATATATATATATATATATTGCACCTATGCTATTCCATGAAATTGTTATGCTCATAAATTGTACTCCAACTTTATATTTTTAATCTTAACTATCTTACAGCATGTTTCCTAACTGTCTTTACCATGCAAACTCTGTAATCTACTACTTATACCATGTACAACTCTTTATTCTGCTGCTGAATGGAGATTTCCTCCCCAGGACTCTGCTGAAGACGGACACTAGTGGTCCAGCCGGACTATCCTGGTGAACAACTGTTAAATAAATAATTAATAAATAAATAAATAAAAATTAAGCAAAAAAGATTAGACTCTGCCACAAATCATTTTTTTCAAACAAAATACAAAGCTACCTTGTGTTTCTGAATCTTAACTCAGTAAGATACCAAACCTCCTTTAAAGAAAACCTATGGGATATATGCAAGTGGTCCCTTAAGGAGATTCAAGTGTTCTGTCTCTACAGCTTCTGTATGCTCACTGACATTTTTGCTTTTTTACTTTTTTAAACTCTTTAATGATGCATTCAGGCCTTTAAAGCCAAACCCCATCAACTTTATACAATAACTATTTCTCCATGTTTATGGACAGTAAGCATAAGTAATTAGTTTGGCCATTCTTTGGGAAATGTCAGTTTATAAAACCACATGATGTCCTCAAAATTAGGGTGACTGCAAAATATTACAAACAATGAAGACAAAGGGTAAAAAGGTCACACAGAAAAGTCAAACAGCAAACAGCAAGAGAAACCAGAGTCGTCACTGTATAATACCCTAAACCTCTTTTGAAGGAGGTATATGAGATATATGCAAATGACCTGTTAAGAGCATTCATGTGTCTCAACTCTAAGACTTCTGAATGCCCACTGACTTTTAGGTTCATAGTTAAGTAATAGGCTGGCTGCCTTTGCAGGGCATTTTAAGAAACTATTCCTATTACAGCAACCAGGGCCTTGGATACGATTGGAAGGGCCCCCACTGTGACTTTTAGAAGGGACTAGAACTTCAAGAAATTTTCAGAATGGAGAGGTGCAGCTAGGACATCCACAATACATACCAGGGGAATGTCCAAATGTGGGTGTTGTTCCCAATTCCCTTCTATTTTAGAAAGTGAATATATGTGGTTAAATGGGGTGGGTATTATCAAGTGCCCCAGGAAATGTAATTGTGAAACAAAAATGGTGGACTATTTGGCCTTATGCTTGATGTGTAGGTCACTCTATATAGGTAAACCAGAAAAGGTCATTATATATAAAATATAATATGAACATTTAAAAGAAATAAAAAAAACAAGAACAGAAGAACGTACTATAGAGACACATTCAGAAAAATGAAGGGCATTTTTTTTATTGTAGATGTCCTTTATAATGATTTGGGGGGGGTGCTTTAAAGATTGGACTTGAACTCAAAGAGCTTGAGTAGCAACTGAAATCAAATGCCATTGGTCTGAAGGGGCTTAATGATTCTATTTCTATTAGTAGTTTTCTGAAGTTAAAAGCACTTACCTGTTTTGACTATTGCCCTGTATTGTGTGGGCATTTTTTTTATTTCATTTCATTTTAATTTTTTTTTCATTTTTTTCAGCTGTGTTATTTTTTTACATTTGTACTTTGTTTATAACTCAAATGCATAAATTTTGGTTTGTCTCTTTTAGCTTTTCAATTAAATAATTAACTTGTTGAGTAATGAGTTTTCTGGGGGGTGGAGTTTTATCAACACTAGTTAAACTTGCTGTGTGTGTGTGTGTGTGTGTGTGTGTGTGTGTGTGTGTGTGTGTGTGTGTGTGTGTGTGTGTGTGTGTGTGTGTGTATCTTTTAACTCTGAAGTCTCTTTCATGTTGTGGGATGAAAGTGCTTAGTTGTGGATTATTAAACAAGTTTTTGTTTTTAACCAGTGGCTGTTGGTTTCTTCATATTATACAGTGGATTACTTTAGTTCATTTCTATGTTGGAGACACTAGCTCCTGGCCTTTGTTATTCAGGTTTTATCTGTTCCTTGTTTGTGGCTGTGCATTTTAAGAAACTAGCTAATTTCAGTTTTGGTGCATGAATTAACCTATACTGCTTTTTAATAGATTGGCCTTATCTGTCTCATGGTTAATAATTATATATTACCGTAGTGAGAATAACTGGGATCATACCACAGATAATTTGAAGGGACCTGTGCGAGGAATAAAGCATTTAGGAGTTGCCTCACTCCATTAATAGTGCAAGTGGTAGTCCTGGGTAAATTTTCTATTACCCATCCATAGATCAAAGTTGCTTTTGAATATGGTCAGGGATGAATTTTGTTTTACATAGATGGGGAGACTGTTCCTGGTCAGTGGCATCCTCTGTGGGAAATACCTGCCCCTCCAAACCATTCTGTTGAAGTTACAGAAGAGGTTAAGGTTTCTGACATAAGTATTACTGATGCCATTTTACTTATTCATGTGCAGTAAGTCCACCAGTACTGGGTCGGAGGATGCTTTGTATGCCAGACACAGGTCACCTCTTAACATTCTGTAGGATACCAAGTATAGTGACAGGGCTTCAAGGTGGTCCGTGTAGAACTTATTGTTTAGGCCTTGTATCCTTTTAGTAAGGTATCTCTGTGGGTGTTTCTGGACAGACACATATTAAATGGGGTATTATTTTCAGTAATTACCCTAATGAAGGCTGAGTAAAGGGGGCCAATAACATGTCTAGATCTAATAGAAATTTGTTTGCTTACAAGCTGTGCAATATAGAAGGACAGTGGACACAGTCAAAAGTAAAGTCACTGCCCAAATAAGTTCCCAAACTCCAAACAACTGGGTCAGCTCTCAGAAGAATTACTTTTTTTATTTTATTTATTGACATTTATTAACCGGGTTAATCCAGCTGGGCTAGTAGCCCATTTTCAGTGTCGACCCGAGGAGAAAAGCTCCAGTGACAAAATCAGTGTACAGTATTTTTTAGATTTATACTCCAAGATAATATAATTACCAATACAGGTAAAAAAAAAAATTAAAAACAGAGTAGAGAGAAAAACCAAGCACATAAATAGCAAAGTCAGATTGAAATATATGAGCTATCAATATTTAGAGATTACAAATTCTGGATAAATATCAGTAGGTTATAAAGTGAAAAAGGTTGAGGCTAAAACAAGTGGACATATGAAGGGAATGCAATGTAAAAAAGATGAGGAGTTAGGTAAGGTCCTGACAGGGACAAGTTTTGCTGATAAGCAGGTTGAGTTTGAGCTCTTTTTTGAAGTGTAATGGGTAGGTAATGGAGCGTATGTTTAAAGGAAGCTTGTTCCAAGGTTGGGCTACAGAACATTTATAGAGTAGTTTGCCCATAGTTTTCTTTGGTTTGCAGATATCCAGGAGCTGCTGGTTGGAGGTGCGAAGGGTTGTAGATGGGGTGTAGGTGGATACCAGGGAGGAGAGACCTGGGCAGGAAGAAGGTTTATAAAGTACAGACTATTTGGAATTGTGATTGAAGGAGAAGTTGGGGGAGTTCAAACCATTGGAGGGAGTTGAGTGCAAGGCAATGGTGAGAGTTGTAAGGGGAGTTGGTGATAAACCTTGCAATTTTGTGGTATGTTTGTTGTAGTTTGGACAGGGCTGTGGACTGAATATTAGTTAGGACAGGCCCTTACCTTTGGATATGGTTACACAAAGAAGTAGCAGTGTATTCTAACTGATATGTCATCACAAAATGAGTCTTCACATTTTGATCCTAGTCCAATGACATTTGGACTACAAGAAAGTAAAAAAAATAAATAATGCAGAGATGATATATTTTCATTATTCTTCAGTGATTATTCTGTCTGAAAAAAATCACTTCTGCCTTGGTGCTCAGCTAAATTAAATTTCATTATTACTGTATTCACGGTAGAAACATTTTACCATGACTGACTGTTTCTATCTGCAAGCATTTACATATACATCTTGCTTAGCAAGCTATCACGGCATTCAGCAGTATAGCATTTCTTCTTTAACTGATCTAGTAATTGTGATGTTTTATTATATTTTTATGCATTGATTGATGCATTTATATTTACAAACTTCAGTATGTTTAAAAAAGATATTGTGTAAAGAAGGCAGCCTCGTCTGTCATTTACCTCATTTCAGCCTTTCAAAAAAGAAAATCTCTTTCTGTTAAACAGATATCTCAGGACTTAATTCCAAACACCAGCTGCCAGTTCCAGGAAGGCAGTGACTTGCAAATACCACCTTTACCTGTAATATGTGAGAAAGTTGAGAGACAGACAGAGCACTGCTCAACAATATTGTTCTGCTGCTTCATCGCACTTTGCACCTCTATGAATTATATAACAAAATGGAATCCCTTAACACTCACTCAGGCTAGAAACAAGATGATTTTTAAACCAACTAATTAACAAAGAAATTCAAGAAAAATAGAACAAACTGCTTTATGATGTTCATTCATTGAACTTCGTTTGTAGTCTGCACTCCACAGTCCAAACGCCTTCGCCCTTCAGGACTTCAAATTCCACGAGCGTGGAAGAGGAAGATGTAAACAATGCATCTGTACAACTGGACGCCGTGAGTGTTCTAGCCCTTAAAAAAGTAAGCTTTGGTTTGAACGCAAAGGGCATTCTAGCCCTTAAAAAAGTAAGCTTTGTTTTTTTTTTTTGTTAAATAAAATTAATTTCCCTTCCCCATGCTAACACAGGCTTCAGCAGATGTCCTGGTATGCCGTACTGGCACGCACCATCTCAAAAAAAGCCATGGGACAGGGCAGCATAAAGAAGGGAGAGGAGGAGAAGTGCCTGTGCCAGGGAGAGTTTAGCATTGACGGTAAGAAATTTTCTGTTAAGATAAAGCAGGCCTAGTTTTTGGTGTGTTTTTTTTTTTTATACAGTGGAGTATATGTAGGTAAACTTTGAGTTCATCATCAATTATGGCACCTAGAAGCTTAGTTTAAGGTTCAGGTTGTATGATGGTGTTATTAGAGGATGTGATGACAAATGTGGACTTATGATGAGAAATTGAACATGGGAGAAAGAACAGAAGTTTGGTTTTGTTAGGGTTTAGGATGAGACGATTGTCTGACAGACACTTTTCAATGGATAGAAAGGTGTCATGTCTTTGGGTATGTTCAGAGATGTTGCTAGCAATGGAGATGAGGGTTGAATCATCAGCATATTGGATTAGGGCTGAATTTTTGCAGGATGTATACAGTTCATTAGTAAACATATTAAACAGAAGGGGGGCAGAGGATAGAACCCCGTGAAACACCTGCTGTGACTGGAATGGAGGGAGAGCAGGATAAGAGCCATCTGACAGATTGTAGACTACCAGAGAGGTAGTTGGAGGACCAGGATAGGGAGGCAGGAGATAGGTTGAGCTTGGATATTAGATAGGAGCATATGGTGGGAGACCATGTCAAAAGCTTTGGAGAAGTCAAGGAAAAGGCAGGATATGAATTGGTTATTGTCACAGGCCTCAGCAATGGTATGAGTGAATGCAAGAAGGGCAGTAGATGTGCTATGGTTTAGCCGAAAACCATGCTGAGTGGAAATAAGGAGGTTTTGGTGCAGGAGATACTTAAGAAGCTGTGAGTGAATGCATTTTTCGAGTATCTTGGATAGATGGGATAGCATGGCGATGGGTCTGTAGTTGGATGGGTCAGCTGAGTTTCCCCCTTTGTGCAAGGGGATAGTGAAGAAGGATTTCCATAAGAGAGGGACAGTAGTTTCTTGAATGGATCTGCTGATTAGTATGGATACAGAATAGGCTATAGATTCAGCAGCAAGTTTGAAGAAGGAAGGAGGAAGATTATCTGTGGAGGGAGAGCAGGGTTTAAACTTCAGAAGTAGAGATTTGATGTAGGAAGTGGGAACAGGTTGAAAGGAGAAGACATTTGTGTTGGGTGGGTTAGAAAGTGTAGGGGGAAGTTGTGTTAGAGCTGGAGGTGGTGAGTTTTTGAATTGTGTCAATGAAGTGCTTATTGAGTCACTGTCAATGTGATAGTTCCTCAAGGTAGATGGCTTCCCAAAGTATATGATAATGCATTTTCTGGCATCTAGTTTTAGTCCATGATTCTGGCACCAGTTATTTGTTTGAGACAAACCTTCTTGCAGGATTGCCATGTCATTTGGGGATTCAGTGACTGCTCCTAGCTTGCAGTCATCTGCAAACTTAATCAGCTGGAGCCCTTTGGTGTTGGCTTTTACTTCAGAAAAGTAGATGAAAAACAAGAGGGTCCCAGCACCAAATCCTGTGGGACTTCACTGGTGACTGGTCTCTTTGTGGCAGCAGCTTCCCATATTCTGATCTGTTGAGTCCTAATCTAGTGGGTGATGAAGGGGTTTACTCCCAGTGTAGTTAGCTTTTCTGCTATGCTCGAGTCAAGGATTATGTCAAAAGATTTTGTCAGGTCGAAGTATATGTTGGGTAATGTTTTACCTTCACCCATTGTTTTGCTGACTTTTTCAAAAAAGTCCATCCATAGGTTGAGTAAGCATGACCTGCCCTTGATGAATGCAAACTGAAACAGGTGCAGCAGTTTGAAGTTCCCTTTGGCCTTATTCAGTAGATCCATGATAAGTCTGTCCATGGCTTTGCATACAGGGCTGGTCAGATGTATAGGTCTGTAACTGCCTGGGTCTGTGGGAAGTCCTCCTTTATGCAGAGGAATGACTGTAGCTGGGGGGGCTAAATCAATCTAGCTGTTTAAGATGCAAACAAGGATATTTTAGTTTCTACTTTTTAAAGTCTTTAATGATGGCCGATATATAACAAAACTGTGGAATTTGTGGGTTTTCTTTGCTTTCCTGGGAATTGTGAACTTTGTGAACGATGCTTCCATTTTTATAGTCATTTTAGTTTTCACCTCATCATCTCATCCTTTTTTGCATTGCATTAATTTCTCATTAATTTTTCAACTACTCTAAACTTAAGTATTTGATACACTGAGGACCAAATTAATTCAGGAAGTTGTGAGAGAAGAATTGTGAACAACAAATCAACCAGACATAGCTGTCCCTGCAAACATCTAAAGTTCTTTTGGTAATGACTATCTCCTCTGCAAAGAATATAGTTGTTGGGTCTGCTGGGAGCTCTTTTTAAAATTATAGGCAACAGAAGTGCAGTTTTTACTTCAGTGCTTTATTTTTGCTGGTGGGGGGCACCAGTATATACCCCAGGGAATTATTTGATTACAGGTGTTGCTTTTTCAGTGTGTTCTGTGGTTGCCCGTGCAATCATAACAAAAAGCAGAACAAAATAAATGAGAAACAGTAACATAACTGCAGTTTGAGCAAATAAACAATATATATATATCTATATATATATATATATATCTATATATATCTATATATATATATATATCTATATATATCTATATATATATATATATATATATATATATATATATATATATATATATGGGTCTACTTCACGTAATCGAACATCCAAATGTTCGATTTTCATATGGCTGAGACCATATGATCCAACATTTGAATGTTTAACAATGTGAAAAAAAAAAAAATTAAACAGTGGTAGCAGTGGGAGGCAAGTCCCCTGCATCCCCTACACCTCCCACTATTTAAATATACCAACTCCGAGATCGCAGTACATTACGGTAAAGGGAAATCTTCCTGTTCCGCTCTCTATAGAGATGCCCATTCAGACCGTTCAAACTTTTAAAAGTTCAGTCATATGGTCTTGGCCATATGAAAGTCGTGCTTTTAAAAGTTCGACTATCTGAAGGGGATCCATATACACACACATATATATATATACACGCACACACACACACACACACACACACAAAGAAACAGATTACAGGTGTCCAGCCACACCCATCTTCCAACTATGCTAGTCTCCAATTCCAGTGTCTTTGCCAGTCTGTTGTTTCTTGACAAAACTCTACCTTTTTCCTGCCTTTATTTTGTATTTCTGCAGTGTAAGACGAAGCTTTTCATGATTTAACCTCTGTCTGTTCAGGAACTGAAACATTTACAAATATCTTGACTACTAAGCAAGCAAGAAAACAGTGAGCACTTAACACTACAGAAAAAGAAAACTTAAGCACTGTCATAGTAAGTGACTTTCTAAAGGTTACACAGTAGGCAAATGAGGGCTAAGGGAATCAAACCCAGTACCACAGCTCACAGTGTTACCCTCTGTGCCATCTGTTAACATTCTGTTGTGGTATAAACTAGCAATCCATTCACAACTGTTTTAAATATATTACAGTAAAATAGTCATGAAGTTAGTTCCAGAAAAAAAATCCATAGAAATCAATGTTAATTAGATGCAGCTGGAGCAGTTTAAAATCAGCAATAAAATTAATCACAACGGCTGTGTAGAAAATATCTGAGTCAGCATACAAAGAACTAGTTTTAAATATGAAAAGTGAGCATATTAACAGTTCTTGGTAAAGCATCCAAAAGAAAATTGATGTTATTTGATTTCATGCTCACTGCAAAAATAAATACTTTTATTAAATGGAGAAATGGGGAAGGGAGTTTTGTGGTTTTTTTTTTTTTTTGTAGATTCAGGAGAATATGGAGAAGAAGAAGCAGCCATTGCTGTTGATGCTGAGGACAAAACCATTTTCTGTTAGTTATCTTCTTGTTTTTTCCCCCTGTTTTGGAAACACAGACAGCCATAGTTACAAAAATTAATACTACTGGTACAATAGCACATTATAAATTAAGTTTCTCATAAGTATTTTGCTTTGTATTCTTATTTTACAGATGTGTTGTGTTCAAGTGTCTCATGCTATTTTCATCCACATAGCAATCTCAAGTTCCCTCATGTAATATTAATAATGCTGAATACTGACAAGTCAGCCTCAAGTACATATGAAATGTACATCTATGGCATGCACTTTACAGTTGTAATAAAAAATCCCCAATGAAAGTTTCAACCAGTTTAACAGAATCTGCTACTGGTATACACTGGGCCCTCATGCTTCCTGCCAGTAATCCACAACTCCTACACGCTGCTGGAATGAGACCCTTTCTTGTCTTCTCTTTGATTCAATATGCTGTTGAAGCAATCCAAAATTAACATGTGCATAGACTGATGTGGAAAAATGAGGAAGGTTTATATTTTTCACTGTCTGCTCAAATGAGAAATTTGGGTTATTGGATAGGGGAAGGGAGAGGGGTGCTGAACAGGAAACTTTGTGTTTGAGATGTAACATTTATTTATACTTCTAGTATGCCTTATAAGCTGTGTTTCATTAAAGATCCAACTATTAGGCACATTGAGAAATTTGGATCCAAGCTGCTGGGACTTTATTTTTGTATTATTAAGTGTTCACACATGGAAGATTATGTTGCATTAAACCCTGCAGAACTGCTGCCCTAAGTTAAGCCCCTAGAATATGAATGAATCTACCACTGTGATGCTTGAAGACACATTTGTATGTCACTCTTGAAAGGCAGATGTACAAATTGCTTGGCACTGACAGCTGCAGACAAAATACTGACTTAAGCTGTGTAATATGAGGCTATATGGCATTCTGCCATGGGGAAACCTAATGCATCTGTGTTAAACATTTCAAAGCCATCACTGTTAAAAATTCAAATAAAGATTGTCTTTGTGTAGTGGAAAAATAAAGTGCTCATCGTTTTCAACAGTATTGCCGCCAACAGACCTATTTGGTAAAAGATTTAACAAAACTGGGTGACACATTGCAAACTTCATAAAATAAGACATAATTAAGCACTACCTTTCTGCCAATAGAGCAAATGTAATACTAAGTATGATTACAAGTGTGGTGCATAACAAAATTAACGTTTATTTATCTTTAGACAGGGTAATCTATACATTCATGTAAGACAGCAGTGATATAATATTATATATGACTTATGAAGGACTCTGAAGTGTAATACTTAGCTGAAAGGCTTCAAACAAATAAGTTTATGCCTTACTTTTTAATACCTAAACGGTGCAGCCATCTCTCTGTCAGAAGTAAACAATAGTATTATTTCTAATGCTACCTTTGCTAGGCCTTTTATTTTGCCATTTCTAACTCACCAAGGGTGGCCGAGTGGCTGATAGATGTCCATTGCACTAAATTGCACTAAAATGGCCTTGTCAGTCATAACAATCTTCTGAAGAACAGCAGGGTCACTTTGTCTGACAGTTGGTACAGAAGTTAAGGTTGTGAGCTACAGTTCCTATGGTCTTCCAAATTTTCTTTAATATTAGGCAACAAAACATGCAGTGATGCAATTGCACGACACTTTCTTTTAGTATTATCCTGCTTTCATTTGGGACTTGATGCTGGTGAATATTCTAAGCTCTGAGTTTCTGCAGAGGTCGATCTTGCATTTTAATCAGCCCCACTGTAGATGTAAAGCAGGAGCCAAGGCTGAAAAACGAAATAAATGTGAACACAATACTATAACTTCTTTACATATCCAATACAAATTATCTCTGTTGTTGTTATTTGTCTTTCTGCTTTTCCTGGTTAGGGGTCGCCACAGCGGAACTCCGGTCCGCTAATGATTGGCAGTTGTTTTTTATGGTGTCAAGTTGCCAGCCTGACGCCCAACTGTCAACGAAGGCATGCCCATTCAAGGCATGTCTTTCGAACACCGACTCGACCGCGGGGAGGACATGCAGACTCCACACAGAAGGCACTCCCAACCCAAGCCGAGAATCGAACGGGAGAACCTCTTGCTGTGAGGCAACAATGCTACCGCTGCACCACCGCGGAAAATAAAAATTATCCTTGTTACAGAACATAAAAAGATTATACAGATCTGTTTGTTTTTTAGAAAGTGCTTTTAGTCCAACCACAATTTGTTCAATAAAGAGATGTTTTAATAAGAAAGGAAGCACTGCAGACAAAAAAATTTCAAAAAACTCTGCACAGTATATTTATTACTCACTATACATGGCTAACTATACAGAGTGTAAATCATATTAAAACCAGCTACTTTGTCACTGAGTTTGTAATAACAACAAATTGATTTGAGACCTCCTTCTGGGATGAATTAAATTATTACAAAAATAAAAATAAAGATATGCTTTCAAGCAAAAATCTTTGTTGTTTGAAACCTACCAACATACATGTAACTTATTACATTTCATTGCCATTTTATCACCAAGTTCTGAAGATGTGATGAGGGTCTACATCCATTCATGATGGAATACAAGTCCTAACTGACACCTTACAACATAGCTGGATATTAGCACTTCTCTTTTCTCTATATGTCGATGCTTGTGCATCATGTTGTGTCGTTACACCATTTCTGCCCTACACCTGCAGACTTAAGCTATCGTTACCCCTTTATCCAAGGACAAAGGACAGTTGTTGCTCATATATAGTCTATCCATGATATGGGAAACACTACCTGCACTAGGTACATCCTACAAACTCTTGTCTCCAACCCCAATCCCATCATCTGTTTAATCCTGAACATGGATCACTGTCATGGAAGAGTTAATGGACACATTACCTCACAGAGTCATGTGACCAGTTTTTTTTTATGCTACAGTGATATAAACAGTGTAACCCACTATTAGTATAACGTTTCACAAAATGTTACTCCCTACACAAGCAAGAAGGCAGCAAACAAATTGAACTTTGAATGAATAACCAAACTTGTAGTCAGTGATATATCTTTTTAAAGCCTTCCTAACCAAATGTTATCTCAGTATTAACATTTTATTTTATCATGTTAATTCAGTGGAGAAAAGAACTGACAGTTCTGCAAAAGCAACATGGATACAGCTGCTGTAATTGGAATTGCTTGTACGTATTTCTGTTACATTGTTATTAAACACTGAGCTGATGGAATCAGTGTCTCATTATTGATGATGTTTTTAAACAATAGTAGATGCAGAAATATGTAGACATATATGAATCAACATCTAATCATACCTCTCAACCTCTAAGCACAAGAAATCTGGACAAAACCTAAAATAACAGGGGGACAAAGGCCCAAAAATTGGGACAAGTTTTAAATATTGCTCTTATAAACTTAGAAAGTTACCAGAATAACAGGATTTTTATTAACATGCATTTTCTAAAGGAAATGAAATCTGAAACCCAAACACATGCCATTATTTAGTGACGTCAATCCTCAGTGATTTGCCAGAAAACCACAAATTTTATGAGGAACAGACCAAAAATATGTAGCAAAAATCAGAACATTCTGTGGAAATCTGTACAGTTGAGAGGTATGCATTTAATTCTAAGTGGGCCATGTTTTTGACAAGAGTATGAACACTTTTCATATGAGCTGACTTGTTCAGCTTAGCAAAACTTCTAAGTCTTGATCTAAAGATGTTCTGGCTATGTAGTTGTATAAGTTAATTTTACTGGTATAAAAAAAAATATCTGTATGCTTGGCCTGCAAAAGACATGGGGAGAAAGTAAGAGTTAAACTCAATGGAAATAAAAGCATGAGTTATGTCATCATTTATTATATATTAGTCACAAAGTTTCAGGAGAGTATTATATTATCACTGTTTTGTACATGACAGATGTTAATAATGAGACGACAGATGAAGTATTACATTGTACCAGATGGTGATGAACATTTCTTGGCTACAATTTAAAAGACATGCCAACTCCTTTATCTGCAAAAATGACGTACAAAAAGCAATGGTAACACTTATGAGTTTACTGCAAGAAACATAAAAAAGTTCGCATTATGTAAACATTGTGCAACTAAGGTGTGATTCTTAGAAAGCACTTAGGCAATGTACAAGGGAGAGCCATGTGATATACTGAAGGCATGATAAGGTGCAAGACACTGCTGCAAATGAGGCATAGGCCAAGAGATCATGTCATATGTTATAAACATAAATAAGGTAAACAGCAGTGACTGCAGAGTGCAGAGCAGGAGACATGAGTATTATGCAAGTGAATAATATTTAATGCGGTGGGACTAAGCCTTTGGTAGTAGCACTTACTATTGCATGATATTTCCATAGATTTAGTGAAACTCTCAAGCTATGACCAGTTCTGTGCAACTCTGACTATCCCTGAGTGATAAAGACATCATATTCTAGTATAGTATACACAGAGACATCACATCTATTACATATGATGAGCAGAACTGACCACCCACTTTGGTGTTGGGGGTAACACATCCTGATGACAACCAAAATCTTTTTCAGTTCTGTGTATTTAAGATGTCTACACAAGATACTTAAGGCATCAGCCACGTCTCAGTATGCTGGGTAGTAGATTATTCATAACTTGTATTATGTAACACATAGAGGATTTTTTTTTATTCTATTTATTTAACCCTTTAAATGGGCTGGTCATTTTGGATCCATTTTCACCTATGTCCAAGACCACAGTAATAGGGGGAATACAGTGGATATATGGAGGAATTAGTGTATCCCATTGGCAAGAATATGTGAGAGGTAGGAGAAAGTCAGACTAGATTAAGAAAACCAATAGAGACACAGGGAGAACATGCAAAACTAAATGCAGACAGTGACTGGAGGGTAAGACTTGAATCCCAGACCATGGAGATGTACTGTACAGATCTTACCATTAAGCCTCTGCATAATGCCAGCAGGTGGGTCTACTTCAAAGCATTGAATTACCACTTTCATATAATCCCACATCATTGAGATGACATCACTGAAACAGCAGAACATCGAACACCCAGAACATGGAAAACTAACCCCGGGAAAACAACCACTAATCCAACATAACAAAAAAAAACAAAAAAAAAAAACAAAGGAAATCAAACCCACCAATGTGGGGGGGGGCAAAGCCCCCCCCACACCCATCCTAACTAAATATACCAACTCTAAGATCGTACTACAGTGGGGAAAGGGCAAAGTTCACCATGGTGGCCAAGTGGTTCTTTTGCGATGGAAAGTTTTAGATGCTTGGGGTGTGTGATGTTCTGCATTTTCGGCTATGTCATTTCGATGATGTGAGTTTCAATGAAGCGGTAATTTGTTGCTTTGAAGTAGACCCCAGCAGGTACCTAATGAATGCTACACAATATGGGCATTCCACAGAGCAACATTCCTATCAGTGGTGCTTGGCACTGCTGACTGCATGCATGTAGGCATCGATGTCCTAGCAGATAGAACATGACATGTGAAGAGCAATCATTCCCTAAGATATTCTCATGACCCATGTGTGTACACAGTACACAGTACCCATGGTGCTCATATGTGATGGATGAGCCAGTTATGAAAAGCTACAACTCAGGTATTAATCCTACATGGGCATCTGGATGGACGTTTGGTGAGAAGGCAAACAGTGGCATATGAATTATAAGTTCCTCTAACAAAATGTATTTGAAGCAATACACAAATTAGTGTTATATGTCCAAACTTAAGGGACACACATCTCCATTTTAGCAGTAATTCTGTATATCAGGTACAAACCTGCCTGACAATAATGATACATCCTGCACACACTGCAACAGAAGACACAGTGGATTACACAAAAGTGACCACAGGGTATTCTAAAGATGTGGTTCAGGTGTCTAGACACATTAGTTGGAGACATGCACTATGACCCTGAAAATCCCAGCCTAGCCTAATCTGTACTGCCAAAATTAGTAATATATAGAGAGATGGAGAAATTGAACCTAACAGATGTGCCAACAACAGGGGAACAATCACAAAGCAAAGTAGATGGTAAACAGGGACAAGTTGTTGTCTGTATTTTACCGCTAGACTATAAATTTACTGTTGTACATGCCCATGACATGTACACAGCAGAACATGTACAGACAAACAGTGAAATACAGACCATAACTTGTGGACCACTACATCATATGAGTTGTGGCAGACAGACCACTTATATCACAGGTGTGCATTAGGGCATGCAGTGTGTAGATGTTCTTGTATGATGGTATGTTTTTGCACACATGCATATACCACATATAGTCCATGTGCCAAACTGTGAACAAAAGCATATACTGACAACTGCATCTGCTATATTTGTGCATTGGGTAGGGCAACAATACAGAGTAGTTAAGCAGTGTCACATAAATGCATCATTTGCACACTGCATGAAAAGTGTATACACACCAGGCTGATGCTATAATATAGCAGGATACAAGGACATAAATGTGCTGTGTGGAAGGTGTAGGCATATACTATCACATCTCCATTAGTGACATACACATGCATGGGTATTTAACTGGTCTATCTTGAGTTGGGAAATACACAGAAGAGCTTCAAGTGTAGTCATTTTATTGGCCAGAGGGTTCAGTAGACAGTTTTCTATATTTTCAGAGCTGGTATAAATTTGGAGCATTTGCAGGGAGCTGCTCACTGTACCAGTGCCCTGTATAGACATAAACATCTAGAAGCAAATTTTCCCTATAGACCTGCCCATAAAGCAGTGCTCTTGTAAAGCAGTAAGTATAGAGCAAATACCTTGCACACTGACTAGCTCAGAGCAGCTAGTTTGTGCATCAAGTGGCAATACCATTTATTTTAGTTGCATTTATTATTTTTTAATCTAATCTGTCTCCAACCCCCCTCGAAAAGCACCATTAACAGCCTTCTGTTAACTCCCGTACACCACACCCTTGTAGTTCACCAATGAGGAGAACAAGAAAGCTGTGCTACTTCCTAACTTCTTTGTACCCTGGTGGATACTGGCATCTTGAGACAATGTAGCAATTGCCTCATGTTTACTGACAACTACTTAATCCTTAAAGTGACAGATGCAGTATACAAGAGGTGTACATACACAATTTCACTGGAGGCTGAGCTCTTATATGCAAGCATACATCAGGTTGTCAAAAGCACACATAACACTGACAACACATAGCATACAACACACCCATAGACCAACATATGCTGAAGCACTTAAACCCAACCTTCCTAAACAACAAAGACTGCCTAGACTGACCATCGGCAAAGATTATCCTCAGCAAATCCAAATGCACTCAACAAAAGCAACACCTAACACTATACATACAACCATACTCTGTAGATCCCAAAATGCGAAGCCCATAAGGCAGACAAACACACTTCCTAGGACTCTAGTCATAGGGGAACTCTACTGTAAGACATACTGATACCCCTCTAACTAGGCTGAACATTGAGAAGATAATGGTTAGTTGCTTATTTGGAGCCAGGATCCATCAAATTACAGAAACACTCAAGTCACTGCACCACAGCTACCAGTATAATGCCATCACAGACCATGGAGGTGCAAATTACCTCATACCTCCCTAGACTATATAAAGAGACACATTATAGATCTCTCTTATTATCTTTTTCAGGCTGATATGAGTCTAGCATTGAGCAGCATATTACATCACTGAGGATGATACAATGATACAATGTATCACTGAGGATGATGTCACAATGCATTGAGCAGCATATTACATCACTGAGGATGATGTCACACTACGAACAAAAGATGATTGATTTTAATAACTGGCTGAGTTTCTTGTGTCATTTTAAGATGATTCAATATCTGCCAGTATGGAAAGAGATGGTGAACAGACCACGTTGCTTTGCTAAGCATGGTCTGCAGCTGCCCCCTCTAGGCTTTCAAATATTAGGTAAAACTTTATCCTTCCCCATAGATCCTTTTTAGGCAATGCCAAATTGGCAAACCTACTGACATAAAATCAACTCAGCTGAACCTCAGGGTATAACAGCTCAAAGCCAAGAGCCTAAACAAAAAATATACTCCCTCCAAGCCCTTCTCACTCTGGAAAATATAGACATGTGTGCAGTTACTGAGATATGGTTTAAAGCTGTAGAGAGTACCCATGGCAGTGCAAGGTTTCAATGCCTTCCATACTTTTAGATTAATTGATGCACAGACAGGGACTAAACGTAGGAGTTACTCAATATATATCAATACCAAGCATTCTTCTAGGTTGGTTGAACAGAATGTTGTGCTGGAATTTCTCTATGTGCAGGTCACTATAGATAAAATCCCGTACCATATCCTAGCAAGCTATAGGTCACCCTCTATGTCCCACAAAACTCATAACACATACTTAGACCTCAACATCCAACCTGACACCTTACTCATGAGGACTTTAATTACCCCTGTTTAGGCTGGGAACCCTACATGGCCTCAGATATGCGGGCACAGAGATTTCTGGACTTCATAAATACAAACAACCTTGACCAGTTTGTGCATACACCCATTAGATGTTCCAAGTTACTGGACCTCATACCCACAAATGTGGAAAAACACTGCACCCCACAATGTTACAGCCTTCTTGGTAAGGTCCAACCCTAAAGCTGTCTCCTTCAAAATCAAAATAAACTTGGTAACCCCAGTAAAACCAGTAACAGTTAGGTACAATTCCAAGGCAAACCACTTTTTCATTAAGCAGCAGTACGTCAAAATTCAATGCTCTCCAAACCCAGAAAACACAGCAGCCTATGTAGAATTGTTCACAGAAACTCTGTACAACCATGTCAATGGCTGCATAGAGACTGCTGTACTTACCAGAAGTAAGGCCAAAACTAACTCCAAAACAAACTGTACTGGTGGCATCCCAAATTAAACATGTTATACAACAAAAGGAAAAAAAATCATGGCTAAAATCAGGAGGTGTAACTCCCATAACAATAACAAATCCCTCATCAAATTAAACATGTAATTTTGTGGTCGAGATTGCTTCCCAGGCAAAAGACAGTCATAAGGCCTTCTTCAGCTATGTCAGAAATCTCAAGACAGCACACAGCAGTGTGCTGAACTGGTGGTTAATGACGTGACATTCACTTCCTACTTACCTCCAGCCACCCCCCCCCCCCAAGAAATACCTTCAAACATAACCCCTCCAACTATAAATAGAGAGCATGTCCTGGTTTCACCCACAAAGGCCAAGAGCACAGTGTCAGTGGGCTTTTTTCCAGGCTTCAGGAATATAACCATTGAAGAGGCTTAGATTAAAGAGGTTAAGTAGGGGTTCAAAAAGGTCATTTTGACACTGATACATCAATAGTGATGGTTGTTAACTCAGTAAAATCTGATGAGCAATGCATTAGTGTAGTCATAGCCAGCATTAGGCACCCACAAAAAGCACAGGTGCAGAGATCCCCCAATCATCCATGTCTATGCAAGCGCCACAAAAAAATGTCACTGTTTCAAATAAAAAATAAGAACAAAGTCTTGCATATTCTCTGATCGCCTAGCTTCAAGATCACTATATATGTGGTTGATCAGATAGTGAATGAACTATTCAGGCCCTCCTTATAGCAGAGTAATAGAACATAGCTAGCCAATCCATGTCCTATTCCCACATGAGGTAACCACAAACTAGACATCATTTTACCAGAAAAACTGGAAGGAGAAGATGTCCTACATCTTCAGAAAAGAGTTTTCTCTTGGAGGAATTTCTTTCTCAGGCTGATATGAGTCTAGCATTGATGATTGATTTTAATAACTGGCTGAGTTTCTTGTGTCATTTTAAGATGATTCAATATCTGCCAGTATGGAAAGAGATGGTGAACAGACCACGTTGCTTTGCTAAGCATGGTCTGCAGCTGCCCCCTCTAGGCTTTCAAATATTAG
>NC_056737.1:973315951-973348451 GCF_019279795.1 Protopterus annectens | reverse complement strand
GACAACATGGCCAGTGAATAGTGGTTGCTAAGGGGGAAGGGTCAGTGTGGGACCTGTAACTATGCATTAGCAGGCAATTCTATGCAAATGAGGGTTTATGATACTGAATCCCAGATTTCCCCTCAGTGCTAGCCAGCAACCAACCGTGTAAGTGCAGGAATAGCATAGTTCAAGCCTAAAAGTTAGCTGACATCATAGGGGGTGTGTCAGGCATACTGTAAGCTTATTGGAGCCCTGTGGCTCGGGTTTGCCCTTAGCTTAGCAGAGCTAAGCAAGGGGCTGTGTCTGCAGCTGCCTCGCACTCTTCACATTGCCTAAGCAAGTGTGCATGCCGCGTACCAGGTTTTAAAGGAAAAGAAAAGTAAGTCAGGAAATAGCAGCTCTGTGCACATCTGAACACTGTGTTTGTGCGGCGCACCCCCGGGCTTAAACAGGAAGGCAATGGGAAGGGAAAACATTAGTAAGAACGTAATCACGGAGAACTAGCATAGCTGGCAGGTGAAATGTATCAGAATCAGCCAATTACACAGGCAGCAACCCAACCCAGAACAATACAATAAACTATGTAAACACCTTTCCCTCTGTTTTTTCCCACATACTCTACACCACCGGTGTATACAAGTGGGGAATTTTTAACAAACAAAAGCAACAAAATGATAGGGGCTATGGCAGCTATCCTACATCAACATGTGTAAAAGGCTGAGGGTAGTGAGGATGAGAATGCTGTCAACCAACCCACAGTGAGGAGATGGAGAAGAGTGTACAGACCCAGGGTAACCTACTAGGGGATACATGAGCTGGAGATAGTGGAGCGGTATAGGGTGGACAGGAACCTTCTACAGCAAATTGTTGAGCTGTGCCGGCCACGCCTGACGCACAGAACTAACAGAGGGGAACCCATCCCTGTGGATACCAAGATATGTGTAGGCCTAAGAATACTAGCCACAGGTACCTTCCAAAGGCCAACTGGGGATATCATGGGGATCTCACAGGCATCAGCATCCAGGGTACTCCACCAGTTCCTGGATGCCATGTCAGCACATGCCGGTGAGCACATATATATCTCCAACACCTGTTGGCCAGCAATATGCATCTCTTCCACCAAATAGCAGAATACCCTGAGGTAGTGGGTGCTATAGAGTGCATGCACATATGTATCAAAGCTCCACCCGGTGAGCAGGGTAGGGTCTACTTCAACTGCAAGTGCTTCCCCTCCATCAACTGCCAGGTCATGTGTGATGCCCAGGGCATTATAATGAATGTGTGTGCTGGCTGCCCTGGAAGCTATCACAGCTCCCACATCTGGCATCTGATGCAGCTGTACCAGAGATTTGCCAATGGGGAAATCCCTAATGGTCACCTAGTGGGGGATGCTTGTTACGCACTGGAGCCGTGGCTGATAACACCCATCAGAAATGCACACATACCCGAACAAGAACTCCATAATGAGGCACACACACAGACCAGAATCATAATAAAGCATGTGTTTGGGATGCTCAAGTCACGGTTCCAGTGCCTGGACACATCCGGTGGAGCCTTGCAGTACTCACCAGCTACATGTACCCAAATTGTCATCGTATGTGCCATGCTACACAATATGATCCTGCAGAAACAGCTATAGCAGGTACAGCATGGGGCAAGGCCACACAGCCCCCCACCATTGCCAAGGCCTGCACAGGCACAGAGTGACTCGGAGGAGGAACAACCTGAGCCTGCCCCAGTAGCCCTGACCTTGGCAAAGAGGCAATGCATAGCACATACACTGACACAGTAGGGACCCAGGGAATGACACCTCTCTCTGACTCGCACATACAGTAAAAGGGATGCCAAACATGACACTACCTGTGCTTAACCATGTTTAGGAAGTGTACTATGTGCATCCAACATAGTCAGCCCTCCAGCACCATCCTCAATACTGGCACAGCCATAAGGTAAGTCTTCCTACCAATTGCCGAATGGAGTAGTATGCGTTGTTACTTGTAGCTATGATATGGATGTGAGCATGCAAGGGAATTGGGTGGCTGAATGGGATGCCAGCAGATAGTAGACACCTATAGTGGCAGCATGAGATCTGTTACAAATACTGGTGTCAC
Organism: Protopterus annectens; assembly: GCF_019279795.1. NCBI lineage: Eukaryota > Metazoa > Chordata > Ceratodontiformes > Protopteridae > Protopterus > Protopterus annectens. The sequence continues at coordinate 973,346,358 of NC_056737.1, read as the reverse complement.
CACAGTAGCCAGTACTAGACAAGGTGACGAAACCCACTGCAAGAAATGTGCTGGGCCACATGTATGTCCATAGGACACAGACATGCCAGTCAGGGAGGCTCACATACCCAACAACAGTCTCAGCCAGCAGGACAGGCATAGATAAACACAAACAAAGGCTGTGCTAAGGCCTCTGATTGATTGCTATGGATAACCTCCCCCCCAGGCCTACACAGACAGAATACAACAGGTCAGGCAGTGGGATCTTAGTTCTGAAGGGTAAGAAGTCAGAAACTGAAATGTAGGTCAATCAAACCTAAGACCTGTAGTACAATGATATAACTCTAGTCAGCATGATAGGTTATAATACAGAATGAAATGGAGTACCTGACATACCAGTACAGTCATAGCAAATGTGTACAAGTGTCAGGTGTGCCCCCCCAATCCTATGTAGAAATGTAATAACAGTCCGGTGTGCCCCCCAATCCTATGTAGAAATGTAGTAACAGTCCGGTGTGCCCCCCCCAATCCTATGTAGAAATGTAGCAGTCAGGTGTGCCCCCAATCCTATGTAGAAATGTAGTAACAGTCAGGTGTGCCCCCATACCTATGTAGACACGTAGTAACAGTCAGGTGTCCCCCCCACAATCCTATGTAGAAATATAGTAACAGTCAGGTGTGCCCCCATAATCCTATGTAGAATTGTAGTAACAGTCAGGTGTGCTCCCCCCCCCAATCCTATGTAGAAATGTAGTAACAGTCAGGTGTGCCCCCCCAATCCTATGTAGACACATAGTGACAGCAGGTGTGGCCCCCCAATCCTATGTAGAAATGTAGTAACAGTAACGTGTGCCCCCCCCAATCCTATGTAGACACGTAATAACACACAGGTGTGCCCCTCAATCCTATGTAGAAATGTAGTAAAATGTATGTGTAGGTATAATAACAGTGGAGCACAGATTACCTGAGCTGGCCAAGGTAGCAGAATAGATTGTAGCATCTGTACAATATGCAGGTCTGCGTGTGTTAGGTTGGTGTGTGTTGTATATTGTGTGAGAGTGGTCAGTATGTATGCATGGTGAAGTTTGTCCTGGTGGCCATTGTCCAGTAATGCTGATGAGAGGGCCAAGTTCTCACAACTGCAGTGCCAAACACAATGCTTCCCAGTATAACACATTCCAGCAGTAAGCCATAGTAAATGTTTGGAAGTAATATGTGTCACCATCTGAAAGATGGACATGGCATGACTGTTGGCCCAGATATACAAGCAGTACACAGGGGGAAGTACCCTAGACAGTGTATAATATGTAACTCTCAAATGGACACACTCTTGGAATTGTACATACAGGTTTGCAGCACATTTTCTGGGCTTGTAGTAGGGAATACCAATGTCATCTGGCCAAACACTGGCAGACCACAAAGGTCATAGGAATGATGTATTGAGAAACAGCTGATGTCCCTGCACAAGCCAGCATAAGTGGAATGCTCCATGCATATCTGTGAGTCAGATGCAAGTAGTGGACATAGCACCCATGCACCCAGCTCACCCCACCACCACCCACAGGCACCTCTCCGGTCTTATCCCTGCTGTTGGGAATGAGTACAATATGACCCCCACCTGTGTATGGCAATAGCAAAAGAATGCAGCATGCAGAGCAGGTGTCCCATGCAGGTGTGTCCCTAGCTGTAAGCAGCACCCTGCCAGCATCCACACCACTGGACCAATACTGACAGAAAGTATTGGCATGAACACCTTGCACACCTACCCTGTCACCCCAGGGGAATATAGTGTATTGCAGTCTGGGACTGTAGGACTGACAGAATGCAACTGTCTGCTACAGCTGGCCTGCATCACTACCAAATGACCTACAGTCCTCTGCCAAAGGCCTGTGTCTCATCTGTATTGCCAATGTATGTTATGTCATGAATTCCCAAATAACAACATAGTCCACAGAACCCAAATGCAAGGCCATGTGGACAAATCACAGTAACATGTCCACCATATCCTACTGCATGAAATGTGGACCAACACCAATTTACTGCTGTGATGAGGTGATAACTATAGGGAAAATATCAGAGAATGTTCACATAATGTATGGAAGAGGACAGAATAATGGGGGTTGGGGTGGGAGCATGGGTGGCATGAAGTGTGTGAAGTCCGAAACACAGCCGTGTGCATATACTATCCCTGGCTGCAAACACAAGAATGGGTGGCTACAAACCTGCTCGTAAACCACATTGTGTAGGGGTAATGTCCAGAATCATGACCCCTGCCTCTGGGTAACCTGTATGAATCTGTACAGCTGTGAGGTATCACCACAGAAAAATATAGCCATACTGTCACGTCGATAGATGTACAAGCATGGGATCCTCTGCCACCACCGTACCAAGCTGCTGAACCATTTATACAGACCCAACAGCAAGTGTCTGCAGCTTCCCCTCCAGAATGGCAAGAGTGTGCAAGAATATGTAGGCTGCTGACCAGAATACTGGACACTGCTGCATTTACCCTTTATTCCCCAGGACATCACTGCAAGCAAATATGTCTACCTGACAGTACTTGATTACATAAAACATCACAGTGTATAACAGTACATATGTCTGAATATCTCTGCTAACACCAGGACCATGTAGCAGAAGCAGTACAGACACAATTACCTACAGTAACCCAATATCCTTTCCCCATTTTGACCCCATATTGTCAAGTGATCTACAGGTATCCTGCAGAAACAGTTTGCTACCTGTAGGTGTAGAACACAAAAGTCTGCACTGGAGTACAATCTACCTGGAATGGATTCACACATTCAATACAGAAGGTTATACTGGGCATGCTCCCACACTTAGAGAAGTGAAGGCCATGTCAGACAACAAAATACTGAAAAGTCATACTGGGCATGCTCACACACTGAAAGAAATGAAGCCCATGTCTGGCAACAACAGTGGATCATACATATCTGGCAGTTGCAGATGTTAGTGCATACACTCCACAGTATGCACCAGTCATGCTTTGCACACGCATTGGATAGGAATACATGCATATATCCAAGGACAACACACTATAATATGCCAAAAGTACACATACATAGATGTGTGGAAGAGAGTGACAGTGGCAAAGAGCCTTCCATCATGGGGCCCTGTCCCACCCAGCACACATCCAATTGGCTAAATCCACATGATGTGCAAATGTCAATCACAGTAGACTTATGCCTGTGGAATTGCTCAGCATTATAGTGTCTGTGGTGTTAGTGCTAACTGTGCAACATGACTGTACAAGTCAGTAGTCATCTAGCAGTTGTATACACGTACCTGTGGAATATAAATATAAACCTGTGTGTGCCTGAGTGTGGTGTGTCTGCCTCTAGATGAATGGGTTATGGCCCATGCACACACACTGCACTCCCCATTGCCCTACTATGGCAAGCCTGCTGATGTCTTCACCTTGAAATACACCTTTGGGGATATACTACCCCATTCATCTCTGTGGCATGTCCTGTAACTGCGTAATGCTGTAGTATGATGTACTAGTTAGGTAAGAGTTCTAGTCCCAAATGTGGCAACTGTGTGTTTGATTGTCTGTGTAGGAATCGATGCTTTTTAGGCCAGTCACACTCACTACAATATCAAATGTCCTACTTTGGCATGCCTGATGATGTCATTAAAAAGAAGTTATGTTCTTACCATGACGTTCCATGTGTATTGTTCATCTCACCTTTGTTCTTACACACGGGTTCGGAGCCGACCCTCGGCTCTGAGTCGGCCGCTTCACAAGCTCTGCATCTAAGAGAAAGCTCGAGGCACAGCCTATATCCCATGATCCTCCTCTACCATCCCTCAGATCTAGTTTGCAAGAAGCAAAACGCACTACTAATCACTGCGTCTCATGCTCATGCAATCATACACTTGAGACTGAAGAATACTAGAACCAACCACAGATCAAATAGCTAATAAGCAACTTACTGAAGACTAGGTAGAGAAGGCAACCTAGAGAATACCAACCAGGCACTAGTCATACCCGTTCTTCCAGAACGTGGTGGGGGAAGGAGGGAGGGGATGTAAGAACAAAGGCGAGATGAACAATTCACATGGAACATTATTCTAAGAACATAGCTTCTTTATGTGAAATTATTCGATCTCGCCATTTGTTCTTACACATGGGTAGCATCCCTAGCTCCGTTACCCTGGGTGACTCATGGAAGAACGTTCCTGAGTACAGTGGAACCAAAGGATGCTCTGTCCTTGGAGGACCTGTCTACTTTGTAGTGAGTGACAAACGTAGATTTTGCCCACGTAGCCGCTGCACAAATAGTATCCAACGGAAGAAGAGCGGCATGGGCTGAAGAAGTAGAAACGGCCCTGGTAGAATGAGCCTTAGGCTTGAATGGAAGTGGTTGCTTTGAAGCAGAATAAACAAAATTTATGCAGTCCGAAAGCCATTTGGATAATGTCCGCTTGGTTACTGCCATGCCCTTCTTATTATCTGCGAACGACACGAACAGCTGATCCGATTTTCTGTAATCCTTTGTTCTGTCCAGATAAAAATCTCAGTTGTCTATGTACATCCAACTTGTGTAGCATGTATTCCAATTTGTTTGAATGGTTTTTGAAAAATGTGGGGAGTTCAATAGATTGGTTAATGTTAAGCACAGAGCATACTTTTGGGAGAAAGGATGGATATGTACGCAAGGAAACTCTGTCTGGGTGAAAAATCATGTATGGAGGTCTGACTGACAATGCCTGTAGCTCTGATATTCTATGAGCCGAGGTAACAGCAATAAGGAAGAGGGTCTTCCATGACAAACACTTAAGTGAGCAGGTTGAAGCTGGTTCAAATGGTGGTAGCATAAGCTGAGACAACATCAAATTCAAATTCCATGGAAAAACCGGCTCGCGGATGGGTGGCCGAAGGTGAAAGGTACCCTTCATGAAAGCCCTACAAAGCCTGTGAGACATAACTGAAGAGACCCCTTCACCTACATGGAAGTTCGATATGGCCACTAATTGCACCCTTATCGTAGAAGTAGAGGCCCCTTCGTGAAACAGTGTGGATAAAAATTCTAGGATTTTGTGTATCGCGGCCACCAAGAGATTTAATCCAGTAAGAAAAACGTTTCCATTTGCTTTTGTATAATTTTCTGGTAGAAGGTTTGTGGGAAGAAACTAAAATGCGTTGTACTGAAGGAGACAAAAACTTGGACCTGGCTAAATTGGGAAGTGGAGCAGCCAAGCTGTCCGTTTGAAGGACTGAAAGGATGGATGAGGAACTTCCGATGAGTGAGTCAATAGATCTGGCTCTGGGTCCAGAATCCATGGTTCCTCCATCAGGTGGGCACGAAGGAAGGGAAACCAGATATGTCAAGGCCAGAATGGTGCTAGGAGTATGATCATCCTTTCCAGATTCTTGGCTTTCTGTAGAAATTTGGGAATCAAAGGGACAGGAGGAAAAGCATACAGGAGACCCAGGGGCCAATCGTGTACCAGTGCGTCCCTGGGGGCAACCCCCGGAGGGGGAAGAAGGGCAAAGTAGCTTCTGCATTTGGCATTCAAGGGGGATGCAAAAAGATCGCAACAAGGCTGGCCCCATCTGCAGAAAATCCTTTCCGCTACTTGACTGTTCAGGAACCACTCGTGAGGCAACAGGATGGCTCTGCTCAACCTGTCCGCAATGACGTTGGATGACCCCGGGATGTGGGTTGCTATCAGAAAATGACCTGTGGATGCTGCCCATTGCCAAATTCTCAGGGCCTCTCTGCATAATGGATAAGATCTGGTTCCACCCTGCTTGTTTATGTACCAGACCACCGACATATTGTCCGTCTGAACTGCCACTGTTCCTAGAGGTAGAGATTTGTGAAAGTGTTGCAACGCTAGGAACACCGCTCTCAGCTCCAGAACATTGATATGCAGATTGTACTCTATCTTGGACCACTCTCCTTGGACTGTTCTCCCCTGGAAACCCCCCCCCCTACCCCATCAGGGAAGTGTCCGTGGTTACTGTGGCTGTAGGACTGGGTAATACAAACGGACGACCCATCGTCAGATCCTGGCTGTTTAGCCACCATCGAAGATCCCGCTTGCAAGATTCCGTGATTGAGATGTGGTGTGATAGAGGGAGCTGTTGGAATGACCACTGTGTGAAGAACAGCCACTGGAGGATCCTCATGTGCATCCTGCCCAGAGGAACTGTAATCAGCGTGGCTGACATCATGCCCAGAACTTTCAGCACTTGTGCCGCAGAAACTTTTCTGTTCCGAATAAAAATAGCGACCTGGTCTCTGAGGGCTGATACTCTTGTTTGTGGGAGCTTGATCAGTATTGTAGTAGTATCTAACTCTGCCCCTATGAATGAGATATGCTGTGAAGGCGATAAGGCAGATTTTTCGAAATTGACTGAGATTCCTAAACGGGAACAAAGTTTGATTGTGTACTACCTGGATTGTACAAGGCGATGCTTGGTGGTGGCAGTGAGGAGCCAGTTGTCCAGATATGGAAACACCTGGAATCCTATCCGCCTCAGGTGGGATGCCACTACTGCCATGCATTTGGTGAACACCCTGGGGGCTGAGGTGAGAACAAAGGGCAGAGCTCAAAATTGGAAATGACTGGCTCCCAGCCAGAAGCGCAGATGATCCCGGGACGCTTTGGCCATTTTGATATGGTAGCAAGCGTCCCTGAGATCTATAGAGCACATCCAATCGTCCTTCTGCAGGAAAGGAAGGATTGACTGTAGCATGACCATCCGGAATTTTTCCTTCCTTACGAAGGTATTGAGTTTGCTGAGGTCCAAAATCGGCCTCCAGTCCCCTGTTTTCTTTGGAACTAAAAAGAACCTTGAGTAAGTTCCGGATCCTATCTGGTCCGCCGGGACTGGTTGGATGACTCTTTTTTTGAGCAGCTTTCTTATTTCTATGGCTGCTTGATCTTGCAGACTGGGTGGAACATCTGGAAATCTATTTTGTTGAGGGGGCATGGTTATAAATGGGATGTTGTATCCTCTGGTTACTACGCTTTTTACCCAAGAATCCATAGTAAGACTTAGCCAGGCCTCTGGGTATAAAGCTAAGCGACCCCTGACTGCCTCCAGAGTATGACAGTTGGGCCTCCCCTCAGGAGTGCTGGAAGGGCTTCCCAGGGATGCTATCCCTGTCGCCCTGGTTCTGCGGACCCCCTCTGCCGCCTGGGTGGCGTCTTCCATTCCTGCCTCCTCTTCTGCCTCTGGAGGAGGCGTCACTCTGTGTGGGCTGTAAAGATCCCTGAGTCTTTCGGAACCACATTTTTCCGCCTCTTTGCCCTTTGGGGTACGGTCTGGTCGGGGCAGAAAAACGGACCCCTACGGCAGACAGGGTCTTACCTTCTTGCTCACACTGAGTGAGAGTCTCCTTCACTTTGGGACCAAACAGGGTGGCACCATTAAAGGGGGCATTGGTAAAGGAAGACTTGAAGGCTTCCGCAAAGGAGCAAAGGCGCATCCAGGATTGCCTCCGTAGAGCGATCGCTGAGGCTGCAGCCCTACTTGAACCCTCGGCCGCATACGAGATGAGCCTCATGGACGAGTTTACTATCGAAGTGAGGGTGTTAAGTTGTGCTGTTACCTTTTCGGAGACAGCAGCATCTGTGTTACCCTGGAGAGTATCTCCCAACTCCTTAATGAGATCTCTCTGAAGTCACGTAAAATGCATGAGGTAGTTCAGCAAATGCATGGAAAAAGTTGCTGAACTGAAAACGTGCTTCCCGTACCTGCCCATAGTCCTGGAATCCTTATTAGGAGGATGAGCAGAGGAAGATGACTCAGACATTTCCTTCTTCGTGGCTGCTGCTACCACCATAGCATCCACTGGGACTCCTTTTGTGAGATAAGCCTTGTCTCGGGGGGCAGTAATATACTTGTTCGGCTTCCTAGGGACTGGTTTCACTGTATCTGGAGTCTCCCATGACCCTTGAGCTATTAGATCCATTAGCTCATCGAAGGGCGGGGTCACCCAGGAGGTAGAAGGTTGAGCCCCAAATGCCTTCAGCAACACCGATTCGTCCTCAGTGGGGGCAAGGGTCTCCCAATCACCCCTCTGTTTCAAGATCTCCAGGATGTCAGCAAAGAAGACATCCTCTGAGGGGGACTGTGGGGACCCCTCTGACTCATCCAAATCGGTGTCCGATGTCAGTGATTCTTGCGGAGAATCAATGTGCCTCCTCTTGCACAATTTCTTCCTCGGGACTTCATCAGAGGGGGCATCTGGTGAAGTTTCCGAGGAACAGGGAACACCCTCTGGGGGTGGCTGAGGCATTGGGTCTCTATGCTTGGGGGGGATTGCTGGTACAGAAGCAGAACGAGGCCCTTTGGGGGAAGGAGAAGTGGATTCTGATGAAGTGAATGTCTTTTCAGACAAAACCTTCCTCATGACATTGAAGGCACCGGAGCCCCAGACCGAGGATTCCACCGGATCCGAAGAGCACGGTAGTTTCCCTAAGACCGGGACCACGAGCTCCGACCCCGAGGACAGAGCTGAACTAATCTGTGCCGAGGCTCCGAGGGGAAGAGTCAGAACCAAAAGCTTGGTTCGACTCTTGGCCCCGGAACCAAGGAGAGACCGTTGGCTCCGTGACTCCTCGATGGGCTCTGAGGGAGTCAAGGTTAGTGGCGCTGATCGCACAAAGGTAGGCTTCTGCGCCGAGGGTTCAACAATCATCGGTTCCTCTTTTCCTGGCTCCGAAGACTCAAAGGGTCTCGGAGGAGGATCTGCTGGAGATACAGGAAGGGCTTCCAGTTTCAAAATCAACTGGGACGAAACCGTAATTAGTTTGGACAGAGCCGTATTCTCCATGAGCTTCTGAACCACACAATCCACGTCAGTATCAGATAACGGCCTCGAAGAACGGGTTGAAGGGGCTGAAGATGTCACTGACCGAAGGATCAAGGGTGGAGGCACCTCCGACACCGGCTCCAAGACCTGATGCTTGATGAGAGATAATCGCTCGGTGCTCAGCCCCGAGGTCTGTGGAGCCAGTGACCGACCTGGGCTCCGATACCTTCAAAGTCTTCGACCCCTTCGAAGACTTAGATGCCTGATCAGCCTTCTTCAAGGCTTCTTGAAAGTCAGGCTTTAGTAAGCCCCTTTCTATCAGCTTCCTGCGCCTTTCCATCATGACCCTTCCACTGAAAGAGTGACAAATGGAGCAGTTCTCCTGCAGGTGGAGAGGGCCAAGACAGTAGACGCAGGAAGCATGATTGTCAGTAATGGGCATCTTCTGTCCACACTGACATCTTTTGAATCCTGATTTAGCTTTTTCAGCCATGACTGACAGGGAACAAACTTTACCAAGAAAGATAGCTAGCTTAAGAAGAGTATAACACTAATTTACTAAGTAATATGAAAAGCTAAGTAATGTTAGCAACAGTCACTAATTTAACTAATATGAATATACACTACACTATAAGAGTAAATATAGGTATATATGAATATATATATATATATATATATATATATATATATATATATATATATAAAACAAGTATGTATATATCAAAAAAACTGCACACAAATACTATACTGCTAAAATTAGAAAAATATCTAACTAAGCTTATACTACTAAAGCTGTCAGAACCCTGACAGTATTAAATAGGACTAAGCCCTAAGATTATATTTATCACTATAGAGAAAGGCAAAACTCCTAGGTAAAAGAGTACACACACACACTAACACCCTAAATATTACTAGAAAAAAGGGTTTAATCAGCTCTAATATAGAAAAATACAAAAATGTTAACTGGCCCGAGCTCTCCTCGACGCGATCTGCTGCAGTGGCAAACTAGATCTGAGGGATGGTAGAGGAGGATCATGGGATATAGGCTGTGCCTCGAGCTTTCTCTTAGATGCAGAGCTTGTGAAGTGGCTGACTCGGAGCCGAGGGTCGGCTCCGAACCCGTGTGTAAGAACAAACGGCGAGATCGAACAATTTCACATCTTTGAAGTACACCTTAGGGGAAAAGGTAGCCCAGTAATGTCTGTGGGGCATCTTGGAACTGTGTAATGCTGTAGTGTGATATACTATGAAAGTAGGAGTTCTATTCCCAGACATGGCAAGTGTGGCTGTTTGTGTGTGTCTGTATAGAGAGCAATGCTTTTGAGGCCATTCACAGTCAATACAACCTCCAGTACCCTTCTTTGGCAAGCATGCTGATGTCATTCACTTTGAAATACACCTTTGGAGTAGGAGTAGCCCAGTAATCTATGTGGCATGTCCTATAACTGTGTAATAAACTAGTTAGGTAGGTGTTCTATTTCCAGATGTTGCAAGTTTGAGTGTTTGTGTAGAGAGCAATGTTTTTGAGGCCATTAACAGTCACTACAACCTCCAGTGCCCTTCTTTGGCAAGCCTGCTGATGTAATTCACTTTGAAATACACCTTTGGGGAAGAAAGAGCCAGTAGTAGTCTCTGTGGCCCATCCTATAACTGCATAATGCTGTAGTGTGCTAAACTAGTTAGGTAGGCATTCTATTCCCAGACATGACAACTGTGAAACTCTGTGTGCGTGTGCATAGGGATCAATGTCTTTTTGGCCATTCACAGTCACTACGCACACCTACAAATGGAGAACATTGATAACTGTGCAGTAACAGAGATCTGATCCAAGGCTCCAGAGAGCACCCCTGAAATACCAGCTACAGCTCTCACCACACCTGCTGGCCACCAAACCAGGACCAAAACAATAAAGGTAGAGCAGTGTCCATATTCACCAAGGATATTCACACCACCAGGCTACTTGCCCAACAGAATGTGTCTGACATACCCCTGGTGCAACTAACAGTATGTTAGACTGCATTCCAAATTGTATACCTTGCTACATATCCCCCATCATGCCCCACGATACCCACTACACCTTTTGAAACATACTGTGAAATATCATGATACAAGCAAACACCCTAATTCTGGGTGAGTTACACTACCCTGCCATTAACTGGGAAAACTACTTGTGTACCAACACATCTGCCCAACGGTTCTTGGAAGTCATAATTCCCAATGCCCTGGATCATGTAACCTATAGTCCCACCAGGGGCTCAAATATCCTAGACCTGGTCATTACCAACATGGGACATCAATGCTCCACACCTATGGTCACCCCTTTGGTGGTCAGGTATGTCCATGAGCTAATCACCCTTAACATCAACATCCCTCCCCCACACCCCAGTAAGGGCACCTCTGTAACACACATCTCCAAAGCCAATATTGTGCTACACATGGCATACATGAGTAACATCATGACAGCCATGCAGATGGGAACTGAAAGGATGACTGCTGAATCATACATGAAGTCACTGTACGAGCACATACACTCGTGCATGAATCGTGCCATCCAATAGTCAACCAAGATGCTACCCACCAAGAAAAAGATGCCAATGTGGTGGCCCCCTGCCATAAACATACTGTACAACAAAAGGAGGAAACTCTTGCAGAAATGGGGGACTTTCCAGGATGCAAAATACTCCCTTACCAGCTACAGTAGAAGGCAGAGACCCCTCATAACATCCACCAAAGCTAGTTACGAACATAATATAGCCAAAGATGCCAAAGACAACTGCAAGCTGTCCCATAACTATGTGAGGAATCTAAATGGAAATGCTCAGAACTGCTGTGAGCTACAACAGGATGGTAATAAATCTACTCATCCCAGGGATATTGCCAATATCCTGGCAGATTGATTCAGTGCCAACTGCACCACCCCTCCCAACCCCCACAGGGCCCATCTCAACATGGATAGATTGCCATATGCCAGTAATAACAGCCACATAGGTAAAAGCCACACTCTACAGAGCTATGACAACAGCAGCCATGGGACCAGTCAACATCCTGGGCTGTGTACTACATTAGCTACAAACTGCACTTGCAACTCACCTACATGCCATGACTAATCATAGCCACACCTCAGGCTTTATGCCCACTGTGTGGCACACAGCTATAGTTCTCCCAGTCCACAAGGGGGGATCCACCTTGGATTCTGGGAACTACAGCCCTCAGCAGTATGAAATGCCTGCTCTGCAAGGCCATGGAATGTATTATCATGGAAATTAAAACAAAAAGAATGTATTATCATGGAAATTAAAACAAAGGCATTGGCAACCTGCAAACACTGGACCCTAACCAGGTTTGGTTTGTGAAGGGCCAGTCATGTCACCTCAACCTGAATGACAACTGTGAATCCATCTCCAGAGCCGTGGATGTGGGTAAGGTGGTTCGCACAGCCTATCTTGACCTTGCCAAGCCCTTCAAAACCATCCCCCAGTCTGGAACCAGAGATAAATGTATCATGCTTGCCATTAATCCCAATGTCACCTGATGGGCTGCCAACTGCTGTACTGACACAACCGACACTGTAAATGTAGGTGACACCAACCTGAGCCCCAGACAAGTGACAGTTAGAGTACCTTAGGGTTCAGTCGTGGCACTGCCCTTGTTTGGCATCTACTGCTCTGAAGTACAGTCCAACAGTAAGGGAAACCGGCAAACAAAGGTCGCAGATGACTGCACACTGGGAGCCAATACTGAATCCCACATAATGTGGATATTCTACAGAAGGGCCTTACAGAAAGACATGCTTCGTGCCTGAGCCTTGGCCTCATGATCAATGCCAAGAAATATATAGCTATCTCCATTGGGAAGGAACATGTACCTGTGAAGTACCACATATGTGGCAGTACACTAAACACCTAAAGTGTGATAACAGACTTAGGGACACAGGTGGACAGTGGTCTCACCTTTGATAACCACATTGCCACAACAGTCAGGAAACCCACCTATGTGGCACACCTCCCGCTAAGGGCTTTACATCCAGGAAAAGGAGCCCATTGTCTCACTGTAAGGCATCTCCCAGTAAACCCAATACAGACTACAATGGCCTGTTACGTATGTACCTCACAAGACATCTGCAACAAGTAGAGAGTCTGCAGACATACCTCACAAAATGACCACAGGCCTAAACCAGATGCCCTATGCTGACCGTCTGAAAATCAGCCAGCAATACTCTGTCATGTATTTTGTTCTCAGAGGTGATCTCTGCTTAACATAACATGCCATGTCAAACCCACAGCTGTTGGACATACTACACTTAGAGAATTCCAAACCCTCACAGCCACATGCTCCAGGGATCCAAATCCTGTCATCACAATGAACAATACATGCAGGAGGGATGTGTTCCTGGCCCAGAGACACCCCAGACTTTGGAATAGACTGCCCATACATGTCAAGCAGAGTGCTCTTTTGGCCCTCTTCAAAAGGAACCTGGACGATTGGATGGGAGATAGGACATTTACCCCAGGGATCGTGTCAGCTGCCTGCTAGATAGGGGTGCAGGGAAGTATATATCAGGGGAAGTCATAGCCAGAGAAATGTCATGTCTAGGCATGTATAGGGCCTAGGGCTGATAGCCTAGTATCAACATATGACCCTATGAACCTATTAACTACAACTTCTATTGCCCAACCTTGGCAAGGTTGCTGATGTCATTCACTTTGAAATACATCTTTGGGGTAGAAGTAGCCTAGTAATCTCTGTGGTGCATTCTGTAACAGAGTAATACAGTAGTATGATATACCAGTTCTATTCCTAGACGTGGCAAGTGTGGCTGTTTGTCTGTGTAGGGAGCAATGCTTTTGAGGCCATGTACATTCACTACAACCTCTATTGCCCTTCTTTGTCAAGCCTGCTGAAGTCATTCACTTTGAAATACACCTTTGGGGAAAGAGTACTCCCGTAATCTTTGTGGTGCGTCCTATAACAGAGGAATGCTTTAGTGTGATATACTAGTTTGGTAGGGGTTCTATTCCCAGACATGGCATGTGTGAATGTTTGTCTGTGTAGGGAGCAATGCTTTTGAGCCCACTCACAGTCACTACAACCTCCATTGCTCTTCTTTGGCAAGCCTGCTGATGTCATTCACTTTGGAATACACCTTTGGGGAAAAAGGAGTCCAGTAATCTTCATGGCATGCGCTTTAACTGCTTAATGCTGTAAGGTGATGTACTAGTTAGGTAGGAGTTCCAATCCCGGACATAGCAAGTGTGAGACTCGGTGTGTCTGCGTTTGTCATTTGTATTCTGTGTGAAGGTGGCTGTGAGTGTGTAACAACTGGACTCATTGTGGAGTGGGTTTTTCAAATTTCTTATATGGTGGGCCTATTATATGTCACAATGTCCACCTTACAAGGATAACAGATGTCGAACAGCAGAGAGGCTGGGGTTGACAATCCATACCCCTATATGTGACATCAAGGCCTGGCGAACAATTTAGGCAACCCCTGTATTACCCAGAGAACACTCTCAACCCATGTCTCATACACAAACACACTTGGCTAGGCAACAGCCACTATGTTGGTAGTTCCCTGCATATTGCCCACAGATAGTAACCATAGTGTGATTGCAGTGGACTACAGAGGGCATGGCAAACTGTTCCATCACTACAATAGGCACATAATTGCAGACAGTGCACCTTCACTATGTTCCCCACTGGACGCCTGCAACAACTGTAGTGCCATCAAATGTAATCCACAAAGGACATATCATGCCTTAAACACATGCCCTGTATGGACAGATGTCACTGACACAAGGGAATACCTGTATCATGCTGTCAATGTAGGAGCAGGGTCAACCTGGTGTCCATTGCCAGTCCCACCACATGAGGCCAGGAATGGCACATCTGATGATAACAATCTGTGTACACAACATGGCCCAGACACTCCAGGTACAGTTCCACATGTCACAGAACATGCATGTGGGATGTGTGCACATCCCAGACACCATCCATGTCATGGACTATAGAACACATACATGGCAAGCATTGCACAGCACTGGCCACCCACAATAATAACCCAGATGACTGGATGGTGAATACAGTACCCACCTGTGTAGGCCAATCCAGACACTACAACTCTGAGCCACACTGGAAACCATTTTCATGTGGCCTGATGCTGAGGTATACCCTTCAGATAGCCTTGTACAGCCTTCTTGCACAGTCAACCACTACACATCTGTGAAGCAATACACCCATGCATGTCAGTACTGGCACCCTGTGTATGTGTGTGTGGAGTATAATGATTTCAACCCCATTCACACTCACTACACCTCCCATTGGTCTACTGATGCATGCCGTCTGATGTCAGACACCTTCACATACCCTTTGCCTACATATCAGCCTGATAACCCCTGTGGTGCATGTGATACCTGCGTATTACTGTATTGTGGCAAACTAGCTAGGTAGGAAGTATATTCCTGACCCTGCCAACTGTGTTAATGTGTGTGATTCTCTGAGAGAGTGTGGCTGTGTCGATGTTGACACCTGTTCATGTGGACAGGTATGTGTACTACACCTACCTTATCTCTCCTATATCACTGTTGCAGATGTCACTCACAATCAGATATATCTTTGGACAGCTTTCCCCCATATGCAAGCTCTGTGGTGCATGCAATAACTGCATAGACATGTGATAGCACTACATAGGCAGTCAGAGGTTTGAAACCCTGTACTGGTAAGTGTGTGACACAAACATGCTTTGGTTTTACTCTCCCACCCCTCCCTGTCTTACTTTGTCCCTGTCTGTAACTCTCACTCCCTCTCTGGTGGATGTGGAGAAATACACCTGCTTTGCTTAGGCAGCAGCTTGTGTTTTCTAAGTGATGCTCATGATCAGCTGATGGCCTCTTCATAAATTGCAGTCCCCCTCCAGCTGATTGCATGTGGAACAGCTGTGTTAACATTCCCATAGCCAATTGCATGGAAACACACTCCAATATCTAGGAACATCATGTGGGTGTTGGACCTATTCACTGTGAGCAGGACCTCATGTCGGTGTTTGGCAAACAGCATCACAGATGATATTGGGATTTACCTCTAACAACATACACTGTGGAGAGAGGCCAACAAACAGGAGGGGGCTGTGCCAGACATGACTACAGAATGTAAGTGTTGCTCTTCTGCATTTGGAGTAATGTTGGTTTAACAGGGTGTGTGTGGATAAGGCTGGTTGACATGATTTAATACCTGTCATGACAGTGTTATGTGTTTGAGGAAACTCCCATCTGTAGGGTTATCTGCAGACTGGGCAGTGTTTGGAGTATTATGTTTCTTGTGTTACAGATCACCTATATTAGAACTGCAGAAGTATAGTCTGAGGATTGCAGTCAGCACTTGGTGACAGCCATGAGAGTTACTGAATTCATATCCCTCATAGGACATATGTCACAACAAACCGTGTTACAACAGTAAATGTATGAGGGTATCACAGCAACATGCCAATATTGGCCCAGTGTTTGTGGCTCCAGCCACAAGTCTGTAAACCTTTGTACATATGTCATGCAGTAAGAGGTGCATATGTTCTGTACACCATTATTTATTGACATCATACCTGATAACAAGTCAGTCAGATATCAGACTGCTAGACATGTTATGTATAGTAATGGTTATTTCTGAGGACATAACCTGGGCATTTGGAGGTTGTGTGTACAGTACTGGGGTCTGTGTACTTATGGTGATTGTCGACAGTATGTGTATTGTGAATACGTACCTTGGCCTGTGCACAGACTGTGGTAGATGCCATTGTTCTTGGTCCTGTTCTATCTGATGTTGCATGCTGCTCTAGTGTCTGGTACCCTATCGGCTAACATGTTTGTAGGGCCAAACACACACATGTCCCATACCACAAACGGGCATTAGGCCACACTGTGTTGTGACCCAGTTTATGTAGAGTTAGTGTGTGAGTGGCACATATGAGGATGGTGTTTATCTGACAGTCTGTATAGTGGCATATTAAGCTTGCATACCATATGTGGCTGTGGCTGTTTTCACATTGGTTGTGGGTATACACTTTCTCACAGGTGTCTGTTACTCTGTGCTGTGACATGCCTGTAGAGCCTGCTATATTTGTAGGTACATGTGTATTCCCCATACAATATGTAGTCCAGTGTTGTGGCAGTCTGCCTGTAGTTTTCACAGTGCTTTGTTACATGCCTAGCAGCATAGTGTAATTACCCAGTGTGATGTTATGTCCAGATATTTGCAAGATGTACTGCTGCCAGGCCACCATGACTGTTGCAGTGAGATTCTGTACAGATGTATGTCACTAACTACTGGGTAGTATGTGACCATGTGACCTCTGCACCACCAGTTATGTGTCAGGACAGACAGGCGTGTGTGAATGCATAAATTGTGTGGGCATATGTAGTCCAGTATTTATGTGATATACCAATGTACATGGCTGTTAACATCCACATTGTCAGGCTTGGTCCACATGTCTTGCACGAAGGGGATCTGTGTATACCTCTGGACTGATCAGAGAGGGCTAGACTGTCCACATATATTGGTCATATCTCTGCTGTAGTCCATAGGATCATTACCATACTATCAGTGGTACTGTACTATGATGCCCTTAGAATGTCTGTCAGTAACCGATGGCATACATGTCAAAAAGCAGATGTGACCTCCCACACACAACATGTCTGTTAAGACAACCCCTGTTAAAGTAGCAACAGTCTACATATATACCTGCAATACATACATGACATCCCCTTGCACTAAGAGGTTGAGACTATTGGTGCTGAGGTAGGACTCCACTCCATGGTAAACATATATATCTATA
The DNA here is from genome assembly GCF_019279795.1 of Protopterus annectens. Lineage (NCBI taxonomy): Eukaryota > Metazoa > Chordata > Ceratodontiformes > Protopteridae > Protopterus > Protopterus annectens. Next base: position 973,328,763 of record NC_056737.1, on the reverse strand, counting down.
TATATATATATATATATATATATATATATATATATATATATATATATATATATATCCATATAGATATATAGACATATACATGTCTACATACATACATACATATATGGATATATATATATATATATATATATATATATATATATATATATATATATATACATATATATATATATATATATATATATATATATATATATATATATATATATATATATATACATATACATATACACAGCTATATATGTTTACACATATACAGATATATAGATATATATGCACATATAGTTGTGGATATCTACATATATATCGACATATATAGGTATATCTGTTTAGATATATATGCACATATAGTTATAGATATCTACATATATATCGACATAATAGGTATATCTGTACATATGATATATATATATATATATATATATATATATATATATATATATATATATACAGAGAGATCTATAAATGGCCATATATATGATGCACTATACAGATGTGTATAAATACATATATATGAATATATATATGTGTATGTACATGTAGACATGTATCTACATATGTATATATATATATATATATATATATATATATATATATATAATTGTATATATATATATATATATATATATATATATATATATATAGCCACATTCTTGTCATGTGTAAACATTATTGTTATGTATACCTTCCCAGATGTATCACACCGTATGTATCTGATATGTGTATATTTAGATATAACAACATATGTGATGCGACATTAATATCACTAATAAGTACTACACAATTGTAGAAGTCACAGCAATTGTTCAATACTAATTCGATATGTGTACTGACAGATATATTGGAAAAACAACAGTTCTCTTCACAGCTGTCATGGTGTAGTGGTTAACTGTTGTGACTATAGTGTGCAGGGTCCTGGGTTCAAGACATGCAAGGGCTCTTTATTTTGTTGCTGAGCAGAACAAGGGCTGCTGGTACAGTGTTTAAGGCACTTTTGAGCAGCTTTAAGCGTGTTTGCGTGAAGCTAAGAGGTGCTAATGTACAGTTAAACGTACGGGTACTTACACCATGTAGGCTTTGCTTTCCAGTGCACAAATCTGCTTAGCTGTTATATTGCAGCAATGCTGACACCTGCTAAGCATGGCTCAGCCCTGGTAACCAGTGCTCACATCCCAGTCTGATAACATAGCAGGGTAATGACATCTGTAATAAGTGTATGTAATGCCATGTACAAAACATGTGTCTATGTGCAGTCATTACAGTAGCAAGGGGTGTGAGTGTCATGTCTGGGACACTCGAGTATTTAAGACCTGTAGATCACTCTTATCCATGTGAATGTGTTACATACAAGGGTTACGTGACGTCACACTGGCATGTAGTGTATCATGCTGTTACAGTGCTTTCCCAAGCAAGAGTAGATTGCTAAATGTGATACTGGCAACAAGCACCCCTGCATGCATGGATGGACTCTGAGGCCTTACTGTCATGTTCCTGGTGTTTGAGCTGTGTCACAGTATATATCCCTTACTGGATAATGATCTGACATGTGGAAAGTAACTGTAGACTACTGTCTGTACAGCACATGTCAGTGAGGGCTTCCAATATGTAGTAATGGCATACATATTGGTGTCAGACATCTGTCTGTCAACACATTCATCCTACTGCATAGCTAGTTGGCAAGCTGATGTCTGTCAGTCCCTGTACAGATGGCAGGTACCCAGCTTGGATACATACAGGCAACCTATGCTTGACTGACACTGACATGTCTGCCCACCTGTGTTATAACTGGCACAGATAGGACACAACACCCTGTATGCACCACATGCCATGAATACCTCCACTACACTACCACAGTCAACAGAACATGCTTGGGTACAGGTCTACAACACAGACACTAACCGTGGTTTGTAATACATGTTGCATACATGAAAACTGGATCACCTCAGTGGCCATTTGCAGGAGGCACCCAGAGGACTGGCTGATGCATGTCACTCTCACCCTGAGGGTCATCACAGTGGCGTCTGTAGATAGATTGCCTGCTGGCACATGGCAGGTGGCATGATACCACAGTACACACAACCACTATACTTCCTGTTTCTCCATGGACAAATAGCCAGTTCCACACCTATGACCATCTGCAGTGATGCACCCCAGTACTGACAAATGTGTACATGTGCATTACTGAGGATATCAGTGTCTGTGTGTTAGTACACCTGTAGTTGGGAATATCATGAGGGTCTGTACACCCACCGTAGCACCCATTGCCATAATTAGATGTGGCTGCTGCTGTACCGGGCATTACATGTACCCTGTTCATAGGTTCATAGGTTGGTACTAGGCTATCAGCCCTAGGGCCTATACAAGCCTAGCCATAACAATTCCCTGGCTATTTTGTCCCACATTATTTACTTTCCTGGACCCCTGTCTAGCAGGGCGACTGACGTGATCCCTGGGGTGAATTTCCTTTCTCCCATCCAATCGTCAATGTTCCTCTTGAAGAGGTCCAAAGAGGCACTCTGCTTGACATGTATGGACAATCTATTCCAGAGTCTGGGGAGTCTCTGGGTCAGGAAGCTATCCCTCCAGCATGTTTTGTTTATTGTGATGACAAGGTTTAGATCCCTGGAGCGTGCAGCTCTGAGGGATTGGGATTGCTTTAAGTGTAGCATGTCCAACAGCTCTGGGTTTGACATGGCCTTGTATGTTAAGCAGAGATCGCCTCTGAGTAGACGTTATGCGACAGAGTATAGCTGGAGTTTTTTAAGGCGGTCAGCGTAGGGCATCTGCTTTAGGCCTGTGATTCTTTTAGTGGGGTATTTCTGAGGCCTTTCCAGTTGTTGCAGATGTCTTGAGAGGTACATACCAAATGGGGCGTTGTATTCTATAATGGGTCTGATGAGCGATGAGTACAGTGGGACAATGACCTCCTTTTTTCTGGATGAAAAGCCCTTTGTGATGAGGTGTGCCACATAGAAGGATTTCCTGACTGTTGTGGCGATGTGGTTATCGAAGGTGAGACCACTGTCCACCTGTGTCCCTAAGTCTCTTATCACACTTTCTGTGTTTAGTGTACTGCCACCTATATGGTAATTCATGGATACATGTTTTTCCCAAAGGGATAACAATACATTTCTTGGCATTGAGCTTGAGCCCATGGCTCTGGCACCAAGCATCTGTTTCTGTAAGGCCCTTTTGTAGAGTATCCACATCATTTGGGGATTCAATAATGGCTCACAGTTTGCAGTCATCTGCAAACTGTGTTAGCCAGAGTCCCTTAGTGTTGACCTGTACTTCAGAGAAGTAGATGCCAAACAAGAGCGCCCCAGGACTGAACCCTGAGGTACTCCACTTGTCACTTGTCTGGAGCTGGATTTGGAGTCGGCTACTTTTACAGTGTGGGTTCTATCAGTAAGCCATTTAGCAACCCATTGGGTGACATAGGGATTAATGCCCAACTTAGTAAGTTTATCTATGATTCCAGAGTGGGGGATGGTGTTAAAGGCCTTGGCAAGGTCTAGATAGGCTGTGTGGACCACCTTACCCTTGTCCATGGCTCTGGAGACTGATTCAAAGAAATCAATCAGGTTCAGGAGACAATATCAGCCCTTCACAAACCCAAACTGGGTGGGGTCCAGTGTTTGAAGGTTGCTAATGTCTTTGTTTATAAGTTCCATGATAATACGCTCCATGGCCTTGCAGATAAGGCTTGTCAGACTGATGGGACGGTAGTTTCTGGGATCCAAGGTGGATCCCCCCTTGTGGATTGGGATAACTGTAGCTCTGCCACTCAGTGGGCACGAAACCTGAGGTGAGGCTATGATTAAACATGACACTTAGGTGAGGTGCCAGTTCATATTGTAGTTCATGTAGTACACAGCCCGGGATGTTATCTGGTCCCATGGATGCTGTATTCTTGGCTTTAGAGAGTGCGTTTTGTACCTGTGTGGCCATTATTACTGGAATTTGGCAATCTTCGGTATTGAGATGGGCCATTTAGGGGTGAGAGGGTGTGAAGTTGGCACTGAATCGATCTGCCAGGATATTGGCAATATCCTTTGGATCAGTATATTTAATGCCATTCTGTTTTAGCTCAGAGCAGATCTGAGCATTGCCATTTAGATTCTTGACATAGTTATAGAATGCTTTGTGGTTGTCTTTGGAATCTTTGGCAATTTTATTTTCGTAACTAGCTTTGGAGGATTTTATGAGGCATCTCAGTTTCTTACTGAGGCTAGTAAGGGAGTTTTTTGCATCCTGGGATTTTCCTCTTTTCTGCAAAAGTTTCTTCCTTCTGTTGTAAAGTTTGTTTATGGCAGGGGACCACCAGATTGGCTTCCTTTTTTTGGATGAGAGCATTTTGGTTCTATTTGGGATGGCACGATTCATGCGAGTGGATATGCTCGTACACTGCCTTAGTGTAGGATTCAGCAGTTGAACTTTCAGTTCCCGTCTGCATGGGTGTCATGAAGTTTGTCACTTCTGACTTGAGTAGCATGAAGTTGGCTTTGGAGAAGTTTTTATGGTGGTTTCTTTACTGGGGGGTGGGGGTGGGATGTGGATGTTAAGGGTGATTAGCCTATGGTCAGACCTGACTAACGAGGGGGTGACCATAGGTATGGAGCATTGATTTCCCATGTTGGTAATGACCAGGTCTAGGATATTGGAGCCCCTGGTGGGACTATGGATTAGTTGATCCAGGGCGTTGGAATTTATGAATTCCAAGAACTGTTGCGCAATGGTGTTGGGACATGAGTAGCTTTCCCAGTTAATGGCAGGATAGTTAAAATCACCCAGTATTAGGGTGTTTGGTTCTATCTTAATATTTTCCAGTATGTTTAGAAAGGTGTAGTGAGAATCTTGGGGTATGGTGGGGGATCTGTAGCAAGCTACAATTTGGATTGCAGTCTTACCTAGTGTTAGTTGCACTTGGAGAATTTCAGACACATTGTGTTGGCAAACTAGCCTGGTGGTGTGAATATCCTTGGTGAATATTGACACTCCTCCACCTTTAGTGTTTCAGTCCTGGTTTGGTGGCCGAAAAGTGTGGTAAGAGTTGTAGCCTGGTATTGCAGGGGTGCTCTCTGGAGCTTTGAACCAGGTCTCAGTTACTGCACAGATATCGATGTTCTCCATTTTTAGGAGTGCCTCGAGAGAGTGCAATTTGAGTTTAGACTTCTAGCATTGAGTAGCATTACCTTCAGATTTTGCATGCTTGTACCTGTTACAGTGGTGGTTTTGTCCTTTGAAGTTTGCCTAAAAAAGGCACTATAGGGGTGGCAAGAGCCTTAGCCAGTAACCTGAATCCCAGGGGCGACAGGTGCAGACCATCTCTGGCAAAGCATCATGGTCTGTCAATCATGTCATCCCAGGCAGACAGATACTGGATTCCCTTTGAATGACACCATAAGCTCAGCCAATTGTTGAAGTCAATCATTTTATCCTTATATTGTGGTATCATTCTGGGTGAAGGCAGGATGCTACTCAGGGCTAGGGTCATACCTGCCTGGGCCACATGATCCGAGAGCTCTTCCATGTCTCTTTTCATGTAGTCCAGGAGTGCTCAAGTCATTCACTCCAACATGGACAATGACAGAGTCATATTTGTACTTGTTGTGGAGTGACTTGAGTGCATGCGTTATGTGGCGGATCCTGGCACCCGACAGGCAGCTGACTGTAATTTTCCCCTTATTCAACCTGGTGAGAGGGACATCAGTGTGCCGGACTATAGAGTCACCTATGACTAAAGTGTTAGGTACATTGTCTTGGCTTGAGGGCTGTTGCTGGGTGGCACACTGGTGTTGTGAACTATGTGACACATTGGTTGTGATTGGTGTTTGTTTGCGTTTCAGCTTCAGAGGTCTTTGTTGCTTGGGCAAGTTACAGTTAAGGGCCTCTGCATATGTAGATTTAGTGTTGCTAAATGTGGGTGTTGGTGGTGCGGGTTTAGAAGGGCTATGTGTTGCTTGAGGTGTAGTGTGGGTGTTAACCTTCTCCTCTTGACTGTTTAGCACAATCTTGGGTGGAGAGAGCTTTGCTTCCATTTTGTCTATGTAAGTGCATCTCTCACAGGTTGTAGTGTTGGGTGGTAGGAGGAGAGGGTTGTCTGTGTACATGAGGCAATTGCTGCATTGCCCCAGTATGCCCAGATTCACCAGGTGGACAGGAGAAATCACCAGAAGCTGACCCCTGGACATGCCTGGTTTGGGGCTTTTTTTTTCTTTGTAAAGTATAGGAGCTGTTTCCTTAGCAAGGTACTTTGCAATTATAGGCTGTTTAGTGCCTACTATTAATTTCTCCTTGTTAACAAGGAGTGTTCAGTGTTTGTATGAGTTTAAGGCTTCCTAGTGCTTTCCAGCAGGTATTAGAGAAAGTGCTAGTCACAGGGATGCTTAAAGGTAAGATTGAAAAGAATGCACTCTGCAGTGTGCACTAGAGAAGTTAGATGTGAAAGTAGGTAACTTGAGTTTTTCCTGTTTAAAAAGTTAAGGTTTAGTGGAGAGTTACTATTTTTAAAACAGCAAGATGGATTGAAAGGGGTGGTCACTTTTGTATTTTGGTACTATGAAATACTGTAGGATGGCCAATAAATTTAAATAATTGAAGGGGTGGGATTTCAAAAATGATGATTTTGTGATTACTCACATAACCCAGTGAAAGTAGAGAGAAATGAGATATATGGTCAGATTAACATAAGAGGCGGGCAACTAGAAAGACGGTGGTATTTAACAAGACAACTTAAATGGGTGGGAGGGCGGGAAAAAATTCTGCCAAAATTCTGCCTGACTCAGAACAGAGAGAGCTGTGGTGTCTTTTGAAGTTTTAATATGCTGTTAAAACAGAATGCAAGCAAAACACAAGGTAAAGAAAACAAACTACAGTATTCAAAATATAGAAAGGCAATACAGTAATACAAAAAATAAAAGTAAACTAACCTTTCCTTCACAGCAAAGTGTAGCAGAGTCTGGATGAGCCTTTCTGGTGAAAGCTCCTCTCCCTAACGGCTGCGTGAGCCTTGCAGTACCAGCACAGCAGTGTTGTACAAATGGGTTGATAGGGATGGGATACCCACTGAGTTCTGGCAAGTGTGTGTATGTGTGCATGTGTGTATATCTGTAGGGTACAGCATTCCAAGGCCACATACTCCTATTACAATACGCATTGCCACACAGTATTATGGATAGTGATGTTGCTGCCCATAGGTGAGGCATGACAATGCATCATCCTACTATGCCTGTGGCATGTGCATTAGATGCATATCTGTGTAGTACCACTGTTGGGATGGACAATGTGTTGTATCGCAGTCATGGTCAATGTGTGATGGTGAGTATGTCAGAGTGTCGTCATAGGTTCCAGTGTGTACAATATCCACAGTGGGGTGTGGATGCTGTGTACACTGTCATTACACCATGGTACCCTGGTACATGTCCCATGTACCACTGTATGGTGGCCACTGTCATCATCAACCATACAGTAACTGATACATTCCAGCCCAGTTATGCATGTGCTGTGTGCAGCCTACCTGTAACATACTGGACACACTGACAACTTAGTTAGCACTGATAGGCCCAGGTCTCTCGGATGTGTGTCTGCCTGTTATGTGTCTGTTAATGTGTATATGATGGATGTCACATTATGTATTGTCCATACACAACCATTACATCCCCCATTACCATACTGTACATGTCTGAGGATGTTCTGCATGTAACATATAACCTGGAACACACCTCAACCTAAACGCTGTGTGGTGTGTGCAATGAAAGCCACACACATCAGTAGCACTTCATACCTATGTAGGGGTCTAGTCTCAATGTTGCCAAGTAAGAGTGTGCGTGTATGTGGATGGATCTACATCAGGTTGCTGATTATACATGTCCCAGGGGGTCACCTGTCCATGTGGCACAGGCAATAACTATTATACAGACCTGTGATATGTGATCAACTGTACCCAGACTATGTCACAGCCATGGTGTCACCACAGTGCCATACCCCTTGTGGAATATGACTGCAGACCATCCTCCAGCTGACACATGTGCACCTACAACACAAATGGATAATATTATGGAGACCACAGTCACTCAGTGTTACTATCAGCTACAATGTATAATGGCTGGACAGCTACACTACCTGACATGTAAGTATTAAACATTACTGCTGGCAAAATGTTACACAGCAGTACATTGGTACACTGTACTACAGTCACCATGTGCATCAGAACCATATAAGCCTGTCCCTGCATCGATGTTATGGTTAACAGGGATGTGGCACAGGTATCGTCATATGCACAGGGTGTGTTGTTGGTTTGCCAGAGACCAAGGGTGGGCCATACGTTTGACACCATGTGTGTGGATGATGGGATGCAATTAGCTGATATGGGCATGGTGGTGTGGTGTGTATAGGTATGGGGTTGGCCTAGGTGTGTTTATATAGTGTGTGGATATGCATGCACACAGTTCTGCCATGTGGCTGCCCTATACAGGTGTTTCTTGGACAGCTGCAGACCATACCTGGCAGGGTGTGCAGTTCACAGCCTCTGGCCACAGACACACAGACTGTGCCTGCCAGGGGTTCTATGGGCATGTCCAGGTACAGGCCTCAATGTGCTACTCTCCCCTGAAGATGACATATGTCCACTGGAACCAGGTCTCTCCAGGGACTGGCCCGGGCCATGCGCACATGGCCAGCTGTGACGTGGTGTGGACAGCGCCTCCCCTGCAGTGCTGGGGCTGGTACTGCCACTACAGGAGCACCTTGGTGTCCTTGCACATCCACATCTGTTGATGTTGCTGGGCTATGACCACGTGGACATCGCCCCACTCCCACCACATGTTTGAGCATGGACAATCCACAGTTGATGAGGCCCACCATCTCACCCAACTGTCTATCCATGACCTTGGTATAATCACGGAGGGCACCTGCAGGTTCACGGAAGTTGTTGCTTACAGATGAGTGAGCAGCCCTCTGCAGCCTCAGACCCTGTCTGGTGTACAGTTCCATACATGACTGCTCCCCCATGACAGTCTGAAACATGCATCTGGTGGTACCAGTTGTGGCACTTCTGCTAGGGGCATGATGACCAGCGACCCTCCCACAAGCACCCCGGTACATCTGCCTATGTGGTGTCCTGCCGGACATTTGGCTATGCCTGCTGTGTCCAGACACAGCAGGCATAGATACCACACTCTCCTGTGCACTGCCACCAACCGCCAACTGTCCCTCTGCTATGGCCTCTGGTGATGGGGTATCTATAGGCACTGAGACTGTGTGCGTGGTTGGGGTGGCTAACAGGGGGATGTCAAACAATGGTACAGTTTCAGCCTCTGACAACCCCGCCTGTGCCTCAACAGTCCTATCATCATTTTTGGTGTCTGTATGGACACCAACATCAGATTGCATGCAGGAGGGACCCTGAACCACCTCGCCACCTGTGAGGGGAAAACAAGAAATACACTTTAAGACCTGTACGGCATTGCATAACAGTACAGACACACACACACACACACACACACACACACACACACACACACACACACACACACACAGACACGCCTTGAAATTCCACCTTAATACCTACCTGTCCCTGCGTTTACAGACAGTCCCAAGTTTATTCACGTAAGTTCCCTATCCTGCATTACACTTGGTAACATACACTCATTAATACCACTCATTAACATCATTCTTCTAAATGCCTAGACAACACGTGACCTGTTACTCCATTACCTCTTTGACTTGATTGGAGTAGGTTTTACAAGGCCTTACTGCTGTCATCCAGTGTTCACCCTGGGTATGTCCGGACATTGTGAGCATGGCCCCCATATGTTAGGGGCTACTACGTTCACTCAATAATGTCACCCACTGGAGTGTCATACGTAACTATTGCTCAGTAGATGCAAGATATGCTGCTCAATCGACTCATTATGTGGACAACAGTAATATATGGATACACTCCCTGGTGTTGTCTAGTAATTCCCCAATGCATCTGTAGTGCTGCATATGTGGGTAGTCATTCACCCTTCTGCTGATTGTAATTTTAACGGTATAGATTGTGTCTAGTGTCCCTCCCAATGCATGTTCCATGCTACAGACCTTATTATGCTATCAGCTGTCCTGAGATTACATATCAGACAAGTATTCCTGGTGTCTCATGTGTCAGTCCATGTCCATGTACTGCACAATTCCAAAGGGAAGTACTGATGTATGAAGACCCCACAATCACACATGTGCATACATGGACACCCACACAAACACACACACATGCACACACACATCCTACATACATCATCCCCCACCACTCCACCAGATTGCACTTACAGACAAAATAAATCCCCCACCCACACACACACCTACAGGTGAGGTTGCACAAGGATAGTACACACAGACCTCCCATTACCCATCTGTCACCATGCATAACATATGGTACTCAACAGCATGCAGAGCAGCTATAGTCAATCCATGCTAGCAACAGTATACATGTGTGTGATGCATGCCTGTGTTAGTAAGTGATGGCCCTTCCCCTGGAAAACACTGTATCCATGTACACAGTATTGCCATGCACCTGGTCTGCACCCTGCCAAGTTACTGTGCACCATACCTCACAGGCATACACACCATTGCTGAATGTGTATTACTGTGTCAGTTATGTCTGCTCTAATACTCACAGCCCCTATGTGTTTGTCCAACACATACCTTGTGTGATATGTGGACAGATGTCATTTGTGAATGCCTGATGTCTGATTTACAAATCTCAACATCAGCGGTGCATGTATGACCAATATGATACAGTTAGACTGACAACCATCAAGCCTTACCATGGCTATGGGGAGTATACACACCCTTATTGATATGGCGCCCTCTTCCTTGATATACCATGGGACCACATCACTGCATATGTTTACATTACATGAGCCTGATATGTGACATATGTCCTGTACATTCAAATGCAGTGTCTAACAAATGTGTTAGTTGTACTGATGTTGACTGTGATGCACACACTTTGTGGGTGCATATGTGTGCACACCCATATCATGGCAGTTTGTTGCAGCTACTGTTATGTGTACTACAGCAGTCACTATTCCTGGCAGGGGTATACTAACATGGGCCATCTGCATTTGCCAGTATATGGTCAGTCTGCCCTACACGTCTCCCAACTCTGCATGATTGCAAAGTCTACTCATGTGCACATCCCTTGGAGTTCACACACTGCCGTCACTATTGCTGTGGAGTCAGGTTTACGTCTGCCACAGTTCCTGAACCTGACTGTGTGTAGATACAGCCATTCGTAGCATCCTTAGGATCCCTGCTGCAGTGCACTGGTGTATCATGATGACACCCCCTCCCCACCTTCAGCCTTTTTGCAGATGCTTGACAACTATGTCCTACACACCAACATGATCTCTCTCTCTCTCTCGCTCTCTCTCTCTCTCTCTCTCTCACTCTCTAAATGGATTGAGCTGCTTTGAATAGATTGCAGCATGGCTTTTGTAGGTGATGCACATGATCAGATGATGGCCTCAGCACCAGTCAGTGTCCTCCACTTACTACCTGCATGCAGCATGCAGTGTAGTACTTCCAATTACCACTGTTATGGCAACCCACTACTATAAATCCATACATCATGTGGGCGTGGTCCCTTTACCTTTCCTGCATGGTGGACATCCTTCCTGTGTGTGGGCAGCAGTGTTATAGACAGCAGGTAGCAATACCTCTTACAAGAGAACTTGCACACTCAGGCCAGCTACATATTTGTATGAGGTTCCAGAACTACAGACAGATTGTGAGTAGTGTTGTTATATGCATTGTATAGCACCAATATTACAGAGTTTGTGTGTACATACTAGTTTAACATGGAATGCAGTCTGTCTGCATAGCTCTCAGCTGTGGGACTATCCACATGATGGCCACAGGTGTGCCTGTTATGTTTTGTCTGTCCACCACACAGGTCTTGTGTCAGATATATCACTGGCAGTGTGTGTGTTGAGTGCTATCAGTACATGGTGACATCCATTTGTGTTTCTGACTTCATATTTCTGTTTAAGGGTATGTTGCAGACTATCCTGTAAAACCAACAACTTGCTCAGTGTATGACAACAGTATTTCACATATGGGCCTGTGTTCCGGCCTCTGTCCTCCACCTACATTCCAGGCTTTGTCCATATGACATGCAGTCAGGGGTTGTTATGTAGTGGCCTGTGATTACATCATGCTGCCATTCCTGCCATCGTTCCAGTGCTGTTGTGGTCCCCACACATATTGTGGGGTTGGGTCCATATATATATATATATATATATATATATATATATATATATATATATATATAGATCTACCTGACTACATCGACAGTGCATAACACCGACAACGAGTCAGAAGATCGACACGTCAGAAGACCGACGGAGGAAAACACCGATGCTGAGAACACTGAGATGGGGAAAGGATGTGTAAGTATGCGGTAGTGACGGCCGTTAGGGTGCGAGTAAGGTAAGTGTGCGATGTTGACGGTCTGTAGGGATAGGGGTGGGATAAGTGAGTTAGGGTTAGAGGCGGGGTTAGGTAAGGGTGCGAAGTAAGGTAAGTGTGCGATGTTGACGGTCTGTAGGGATAGGGGTGGGATAAGTGAGTTAGGTTAGGCCTTGGGTTAGGTAAGGGTGCAGTAGTGATATTTTTGGGTTAGGGGTGGGTTAAGTGAGTTAGGGTTAGAGTGGGTTAGGTGAGTGTGTGATTGTGACGGACCTTAGGGTTAGGGTTTTGGTTAGGGTTGTAGATAGTTGTGTATGTAAGGGTTAGTGTTGGTTTGTAAGGATTTTGGTGTGCTTGTGTTG